>NC_069508.1:156059176-156086676 GCF_027579735.1 Bombina bombina
GGAGTGGAGAACTGGGAGGCGGATTTCTTAAGTCGTCAGACTTTTCATCCGGGGGAGTGGGAACTTCATCCGGAGGTCTTTGCCTAAATACTTCGACGTTAAGGCAAACCAGAGATAGATCTCATGGCGTCTCGACAGAACGCCAAGCTTCCTCGTTACGGGTCCAGATCCAGGGATCCAGGAGCAGTCCTGATAGATGCTCTGACAGCACCTTGGGACTTCAGGATGGCTTACGTGTTTCCACCCTTCCCGTTGCTTCCGCGATTGATTGCCAGAATCAAACAAGAGAGAGCATCAGTGATTCTAATAGCACCTGCGTGGCCACGCAGGACTTGGTATGCAGACCTGGTGGACATGTCATCCTGTCCACCTTGGTCTCTACCTCTGAAACAGGACCTTCTGATACAGGGTCCCTTCAAACATCAAAATCTAACTTCTCTGAAGCTGACTGCTTGGAAATTGAACGCTTGATTTTATCAAGACGTGGGTTTTCTGAGTCAGTTATTGATACCTTAATACAGGCTAGGAAACCTGTTACCAGAAAGATTTACCATAAGATATGGCGTAAATACCTATATTGGTGTGAATCCAAAGGTTACTCTTGGAGTAAGGTTAGGATTCCTAGGATATTGTCTTTTCTACAAGAAGGTTTAGAAAAGGGTTTATCTGCTAGTTCATTAAAGGGACAGATCTCAGCTCTGTCCATTCTGTTACACAAACGTCTGTCAGAAGTTCCTGACGTCCAGGCTTTTTGTCAGGCTTTGACCAGGATTAAGCCTGTGTTTAAAACTGTTGCTCCACCATGGAGTTTAAACCTTGTTCTTAATGTTTTTCAGGGCGTTCCGTTTGAACCCCTTCATTCCATTGATATAAAGTTGTTATCTTGGAAAGTTCTATTTTTAATGGCTATTTCCTCGACTCGAAGAGTCTCTGAATTATCAGCCTTACATTGTGATTCTCCTTATTTGATTTTTCATTCGGATAAGGTAGTCCTGCGTACTAAACCTGGGTTCTTACCTAAGGTAGTTACTAACAGGAATATCAATCAAGAGATTGTTGTTCCTTCTTTATGCCCAAATCCTTCTTCAAAGAAGGAACGTCTACTGCACAACCTGGATGTAGTCCGTGCTCTAAAATTTTACTTACAGGCAACTAAGGAATTTCGACAAACGTCTTCTCTGTTTGTCATTTACTCTGGGCAGAGGAGAGGTCAAAAAGCTTCCGCTACCTCTCTTTCTTTTTGGCTTCGTAGCATAATTCGTTTAGCTTATGAGACTGCTGGACAGCAGCCTCCTGAAAGAATTACAGCTCATTCTACTAGAGCTGTGGCTTCCACTTGGGCCTTCAAGAATGAGGCCTCTGTTGAACAGATTTGCAAGGCTGCAACTTGGTCTTCGCTTCATACTTTTTCCAAATTTTCCAAATTTGACACTTTTGCTTCATCGGAGGCTATTTTTGGGAGAAAGGTTCTTCAGGCAGTGGTTCCTTCTGTATAAAGAGCCTGCCTATCCCTCCCGTCATCCGTGTACTTTTGCTTTGGTATTGGTATCCCAGAAGTAATGATGACCCGTGGACTGATCACACTTAACAGAAGAAAACATAATTTATGCTTACCTGATAAATTCCTTTCTTCTGTAGTGTGATCAGTCCACGGCCCGCTCCTGTTTTTAAGGCAGGTAAATATTTTTTAATTTATACTCCAGTCACCACTTCACCCTTGGCTTTTCCTTTCTCGTTGGTCCTTGGTCGAATGACTGGGAGTGACGTAGGGGGGAGGAGCTATATGCAGCTCTGCTGGGTGAATCCTCTTGCACTTCCTGTTGGGGAGGAGTAATATCCCAGAAGTAATGATGACCCGTGGACTGATCACACTACAGAAGAAAGGAATTTATCAGGTAAGCATAAATTATGTTTTTTTATTGCTTCTGGTTGCTAGAAGCTTGTTCTTTGGCATTTTTTCCCATTCCTGAAACTGTCATTTAAGGAATTTGATCAATTTTGCTTTATATATATGTTGTTTTTTCTCTTACATATTGCAAGATGTCTCACGTTGCATCTGAGTCAGAAGATACTACAGGAAAATCGCTGTCAAGTGCTGAATCTACCAAAGCTAAGTGTATCTGCTGTAAACTTTTGGTAGCTATTCCTCCAGCTGTTGTTTGTATTGATTGTCATGACAAACTTGTTAAAGCAGATAATATTTCCTTTAGTAAAGTACCATTGCCTGTTGCAGTTCCTTCAACATCTAAGGTGCAGAATGTTCCTGATAATATAAGAGATTTTGTTTCTGAATCCATAAAGAAGGCTATGTCTGTTATTTCTCCTTCTAGTAAACGTAAAAAATCTTTTAAAACTTCTCTCCCTACAGATGAATTTTTAAATGAATATCATCATTCTGATTCTGATGATTCCTCTGGTTCAGAGCATTCTGTCTCAGAGGTTGATGCTGATAAATCTTCATATTTATTTAAAATGGAATTTATTCGTTCTTTACTTAAAGAAGTACTAATTGCTTTAGAAATAGAGGATTCTGGTCCTCTTGATACTAATTCTAAACGTTTAGATAAGGTATTTAAAGCTCCTGTGGTTATTCCAGAAGTTTTTCCTGTTCCTAATGCTATTTCTGCAGTAATTTCCAAAGAATGGGATAATTTGGGTAATTCATTTACTCCTTCTAAACGTTTTAAGCAATTATATCCTGTGCCGTCTGACAGATTAGAATTTTGGGACAAGATCCCTAAAGTTGATGGGGCTATTTCTACCCTTGCTAAACGTACTACTATTCCTACGTCAGATGGTACTTCGTTTAAGGATCCTCTAGATAGGAAAATTGAGTCCTTTCTAAGAAAAGCTTATCTGTGTTCAGGTAATCTTCTTAGACCTGCTATATCTTTGGCTGATGTTGCTGCAGCTTCAACTTTTTGGTTGGAAACTTTAGCGCAACAAGTAACACATCGTGATTCTCATGATATTATTATTCTTCTTCAGCATGCTAATAATTTTATCTGTGATGCCATTTTTGATATTATCAGAGTTGATGTCAGGTTTATGTCTCTAGCTATTTTAGCTAGAAGAGCTTTATGGCTTAAAACTTGGAATGCTGATATGGCTTCTAAATCAACTTTACTTTCCATTTCTTTCCAGGGTAACAAATTATTTGGTTCTCAGTTGGATTCCATTATTTCAACTGTTACTGGTGGGAAAGGAACTTTTTTACCACAGGATAAAAAATCTAAAGGTAAAAACAGGGCTAATAATCGTTTTCGTTCCTTTCGTTTCAACAAAGAACAAAAGCCTGATCCTTCATCCTCAGGAGCAGTTTCAGTTTGGAGACCATCTCCAGTCTGGAATAAATCCAAGCCAGCTAGAAAGGCAAAGCCTGCTTCTAAGTCCACATGAAGGTGCGGCCCTCATTCCAGCTCAGCTGGTAGGGGGCAGGTTACGTTTTTTCAAGGAAATTTGGATCAATTCTGTTCACAATCTTTGGATTCAGAGCATTGTTTCAGAAGGGTACAGAATTGGTTTCAAGTTGAGACCTCCTGCAAAGAGATTTTTTCTTTCCCGTGTCCCAGTAAATCCAGTAAAAGCTCAAGCATTTCTGAAATGTGTTTCAGATCTAGAGTTGACTGGAGTAATTATGCCAGTTCCAGTTCCGGAACAGGGGATGGGGTTTTATTCAAATCTCTTCATTGTACCAAAGAAGGAGAATTCTTTCAGACCAGTTCTGGATCTAAAAATATTGAATCGTTATGTAAGGATACCAACGTTCAAGATGGTAACTGTAAGGACTATCTTACCTTTTGTTCAGCAAGGGAATTATATGTCCACAATAGATTTACAGGATGCATATCTGCATATTCCGATTCATCCAGATCATTATCAGTTCCTGAGATTCTCGTTTCTGGACAAGCATTACCAGTTTGTGGCTCTGCCGTTTGGCCTAGCTACAGCTCCAAGAATTTTTACTAAGGTTCTCGGTGCCCTGCTGTCTGTAATCAGAGAACAGGGTATTGTGGTATTTCCTTATTTGTACGATATCTTGGTACTTGCTCAGTCTTTACATTTAGCAGAATCTCATACGAATCGACTTGTGTTGTTTCTTCAAGATCATGGTTGGAGGATCAATTTACCAAAAAGTTCTTTGATTCCTCAGACAAGGGTAACCTTTCTGGGTTTCCAGATGGATTCAGTGTCCATGACTCTGTCTTTAACAGACAAGAGACGTCTAAAGTTGATTACAGCTTGTCGAAACCTTCAGTCACAATCATTCCCTTCGGTAGCCTTATGCATGGAAATTCTAGGTCTTATGACTGCTGCATCGGACGCGATCCCCTTTGCTCGTTTTCACATGCGACCTCTTCAGCTCTGTATGCTGAAGCAATGGTGCAAGGATTACACGAAGATATCTCAATTAATATCTTTAAAACCGATTGTTCGACACTCTCTAACATGGTGGACAGATCACCATCGTTTAATTCAGGGGGCTTCTTTTGTGCTTCCGACCTGGACTGTAATTTCAACAGATGCAAGTCTCACAGGTTGGGGAGCTGTGTGGGGATCTCTGACGGCACAAGGAGTTTGGGAATCTCAGGAGGTGAGATTACCGATCAATATTTTGGAACTTCGTGCAATTTTCAGAGCTCTTCAGTTTTGGCCTCTTCTGAAGAGAGAATCGTTCATTTGTTTTCAGACAGACAATGTCACAACTGTGGCATACATCAATCATCAAGGAGGGACTCACAGTCCTCTGGCTATGAAAGAAGTATCTCGAATTTTGGTTTGGGCGGAATCCAGCTCCTGTCTAATCTCTGCGGTTCATATCCCAGGTGTAGACAATTGGGAAGCGGATTATCTCAGTCGCCAAACGTTGCATCCGGGCGAATGGTCTCTTCACCCAGAGGTATTTCTTCAGATTGTTCAAATGTGGGAACTTCCAGAAATAGATCTGATGGCGTCCCATCTAAACAAGAAACTTCCCAGGTATCTGTCCAGATCCCGGGATCCTCAGGCGGAAGCAGTGGATGCATTATCACTTCCTTGGAAGTATCATCCTGCCTATATCTTTCCGCCTCTAGTTCTTCTTCCAAGAGTAATCTCCAAGATTCTGAAGGAATGCTCGTTTGTTCTGCTGGTAGCTCCGGCATGGCCTCACAGGTTTTGGTATGCGGATCTTGTCCGGATGGCCTCTTGCCAACCGTGGACTCTTCCGTTAAGACCAGACCTTCTGTCACAAGGTCCTTTTTTCCATCAGGATCTGAAATCCTTAAATTTAAAGGTATGGAGATTGAACGCTTGATTCTTGGTCAGAGGTTTCTCTGACTCTGTGATTAATACTATGTTACAGGCTCGTAAATCTGTATCTCGAGAGATATATTATAGAGTCTGGAAGACTTATATTTCTTGGTGTCTTTCTCATCATTTTTCCTGGCATTCTTTTAGAATACCGAGAATTTTACAGTTCCTTCAGGATGGTTTAGATAAGGGTTTGTCCGCAAGTTCTTTGAAAGGACAAATCTCTGCTCTTTCTGTTCTTTTTCACAGAAAGATTGCTATTCTTCCTGATATTCATTGTTTTGTACAAGCTTTGGTTCGTATAAAACCTGTCATTAAGTCAATTTCTCCTCCTTGGAGTTTGAATTTGGTTCTGGGAGCTCTTCAAGCTCCTCCGTTTGAACCTATGCATTCATTGGACATTAAATTACTTTTCTTGGAAAGTTTTGTTCCTTTTGGCCATCTCTTCTGCCAGAAGAGTTTTCTGAATTATCTGCTCTTTCTTGTGAGTCTCCTTTTCTGATTTTTCATCAGGATAAGGCGGTGTTGCGAACTTCTTTTGAATTTTTACCTAAAGTTGTGAATTCCAACAACATTAGTAGAGAAATTGTGGTTCCTTCATTATGTCCTAATCCTAAGAATTCTAAGGAGAAATCGTTACATTCTTTGGATGTTGTTAGAGCTTTGAAATATTATGTTGAAGCTACGAAATCTTTCCGTAAGACTTCTAGTCTATTTGTTATCTTTTCCGGTTCTAGAAAAGGCCAGAAAGCTTCTGCCATTTCTTTGGCATCTTGGTTGAAATCTTTAATTCATCTTGCCTATGTTGAGTCGGGTAAAACTCCGCCTCAGAGAATTACAGCTTATTCTACTAGGTCAGTTTCTACTTCCTGGGCGTTTAGGAATGAAGCTTCGGTTGACCAGATTTGCAAAGCAGCAACTTGGTCCTCTTTGCATACTTTTACTAAATTCTACCATTTTGATGTATTTTCTTCTTCTGAAGCAGTTTTTGGTAGAAAAGTACTTCAGGCAGCGGTTTCAGTTTGAATCTTCTGCTTATGTTTTCATTAAACTTTATTTTGGGTGTGGATTATTTTCAGCAGGAATTGGCTGTCTTTATTTTATCCCTCCCTCTCTAGTGACTCTTGTGTGGAAAGATCCACATCTTGGGTAGTCATTATCCCATACGTCACTAGCTCATGGACTCTTGCTAATTACATGAAAGAAAACATAATTTATGTAAGAACTTACCTGATAAATTCATTTCTTTCATATTAGCAAGAGTCCATGAGGCCCGCCCTTTTTTTTTTTTGTGGTGGTTATGATTTTGTATAAAGCACAATTATTCCAATTCCTTATTTTATATGCTTTCGCACTTTTTTCTTATCACCCCACTTCTTGGCTATTCGTTAAACTGAATTGTGGGTGTGGTGAGGGGTGTATTTATAGGCATTTTGAGGTTTGGGAAACTTTGCCCCTCCTGGTAGGAATGTATATCCCATACGTCACTAGCTCATGGACTCTTGCTAATATGAAAGAAATGAATTTATCAGGTAAGTTCTTACATAAATTATGTTTTTTACCTCTGTGATTACCTTGTATCTATGCCTCTGCAAACTGCCCCCTTATTTCAGTTCTTTTGACAGACATGCATTTTTAGCCAATCAGTGCTGACTCTTAGGAGCTTCACGTGCCGGAGCTCAGTGTTATCTATATGAAACACATGAACTAACGCCCTCTAGTGGTGAAAAACTGTCTGCTTTCCGATTAGAGGAAGTCTTCAAGGTCACATGAACCTCCTAGATTTAGCTTTCAACTAAGAATACCAAGAGAACAAAGCAAAATTGGTAATAAAAGTAAATTGGAAAGTTGTTTAAAATTACATACCCTATTTAAATCATGAAAGAGATTTTTTTTTTAACTTTACTGTCCCTTTAATGCAATTGCTTCAATTTCCCGCTTCTCACCATATTTGGAAAACTGTTTACATGTAAATAGGGGCTATTGTAGGGGGTGATATCTATAAATCATATGGCTTGGACAGCTGTTCTGATTGTAAGGTCAAATGTTCTTTTATCTATGATAACCTGTTATTTACCACCTCCACGCCAACAGCTACATGAAAAGATTCATATTTACATGTAAACATTTGGTGACTCTCTTGAATGGGAGGAAGCCTGAGGAAATAACTCCCTTATTTACCATCTCCTGATTTTCTTTGAGATAGACAGGGCATGGTAAACAAAGGCTTTTATGGTTTTTGTAACTAAATCAGGGCATTAAAGCAACGGTTCCTGTATTTTTCATGGCTAGTTAATATGACTAGAATATTATACCAGTACTGTACATAAATATGCTCATACATACAAACAATATATACATAGAAATGGAACTATAACATAAGCAATTTCCCAAACTGTAACAGTTAATAAGAAAAGACTGCAGCCAAATTCAGGGTATGAACGTGCAAATTGTGACAGTTGCTGCAAATAATCTAGAAAGGACTTTTTATATTGGGCTAACTTAATACATGACAAATTTCTAAGAAATGTAGGTGGCAGCTACTTACAGGATGGTAATATGTGTATGCAGACTAAACTTCTTTATTATAATACCTTGAGTTTCCTAAAACCTTGTCATCCATTATTTGAGGCCAGTGACAAAGTAATCTTCTTCCAAATCATTAGAAAAAAAGTAAAAATTCAGAAAATGACACATGTTTTAATTCAGTGTGAAATCCACGGCCAAGTTCGGTTCTGGGATTTCTTGATTGATTTTTTTTTTTGTTGGTACTTTGTAGTTATCCTACACAACGGTGATGTGCCACGCTATTGTTAGTTACCTACATAGTGGTGATGTGCAGCACTATTGTTAGCCTTCACAGCGGTGATGTACCGTACTATTGTTAGTTCCCTACACAGTGGTGATGTACCGTACTGTACTATTGTTAGTTCCCTACACAGCGGTGATGTGCCGCACTATTGTTAGTTCCCTACACAGCGGTGATGTACCGTACTGTACTATTGTTAGTTCCCTACACAGCGGTGATTTACCGTACTGTACTATTGTTAGTTCCCTACACAGCGGTGATGTTCCGCACTATTGTTAGTTCCCTACACAGCGGTGATGTGCCGCACTATTGTTAGTTTCCTACACAGCGGTGATGTGCCGCACTATTGTTAGTTTCCTACACAGCGGTGATGTGCCCCACTATTGTTAGTTCCCTACACAGCGGTGATGTGCTGCACTATTGTTAGTTCCCTACACAGAGGTGATGTGCCCCACTATTGTTAGTTCCCTACACAGCGGTGATGTGCCCCACTATTGTTAGTTCCCTACACAGCGGTGATGTGCCCCACTATTGTTAGTTCCCTACACAGCGGTGATGTGCCCCACTATTGTTAGTTCCCTACACAGCGGTGATGTGCCCCACTATTGTTAGTTCCCTACACAGCGATGATGTGTCCCACTATTGTTAGTTCCCTACACAGCGGTGATGTGCCGCACTATTGTTAGTTCCCTACACAGAGGTGATGTACCACACTATTGTTAGTTCCCTACACAGAGGTGATGTGCCGCACTATTGTTAGTTCCCTACACAGCAGTGATGTGCCGCACTGTTGTTGGCCTACACAGCGGTGATGTGCCGCACTATTGTTAGCTCCCTACATAGCGGTGATGTGCCGCACTATTGTTATTTATCCTACATAGCGGTGATGTGCCGCGCTATTGTTAGTTATCCTACACAGCTGCAATGTGCCGCACTATTGTCATTTAGCCTACACAGCTGCAATGTGCCGCACTATTGTTAGTTAGCCTACACAGCCGTGATGTGCCGCACTATTGTTAGTTGGCCTACACAGCCGTGATGTGCCGCACTATTGTTAGTTGGCCTACACAGCCGTGATGTGCCGCACTATTGTTAGTTGGCCTACACAGCCGTGATGTGCCGCACTATTGTTAGTTGGCCTACACAGCCGTGATGTGCCGCACTATTGTTAGTTGGCCTACACAGCCGTGATGTGCCGCACTATTGTTAGTTGGCCTACACAGCCGTGATGTGCCGCACTATTGTTAGTTGGCCTACACAGCCGTGATGTGCCGCACTATTGTTAGTTGGCCTACACAGCCGTGATGTGCCGCACTATTGTTAGTTGGCCTACACAGCCGTGATGTGCCGCACTATTGTTAGTTGGCCTACACAGCCGTGATGTGCCGCACTATTGTTAGTTGGCCTACACAGCCGTGATGTGCCGCACTATTGTTAGTTGGCCTACACAGCGGTGATGTGCTGTGCCATTTTCCTTCTTAATGAGGAGATTCCATGGCTTCATTCCTTACTTGTGGGAATACAGAACCTGGCCACCAGGAGGAGGCAAAGACACCCCAGCCAAAGGCTTAAATACCTCCCCCACTTCCCTCATATCCCAGTCATTCTTTGCCTTTCGTCACAGGAGGTTGGCAGAGAAGTGTCAGAAGATTCAGAGTAGTTCCTTATAAAGGGTATCTACCCTTTGAAATGGGACTGGAGTTTTAAGTAGTCTTGTCAGCCTCTCAGTGAGAGCATTGGCGAAAGTTAGAGTCTGGAGATGCAGGGAGAGTCTTTCTGCAAACCCATTCAGACTCGTATTAACAGCTCCTAAGCAATCAGTATTGACAAGTTTCACTGCCTGCTTCCATCACTCGAGTCCATGTCAGGAGCAATGCTACAAGACTGTCAAACTTGAGAGGCTGTGTTTCTGTTCCACGTCATAGATTCCGGTAAGATCGTTTCATTTATTTATACACACATGATAATGCAAGAAGACAGGGTCACAGTGTGGCTCCTTTTATCTGTATGGAATCAAGGGTTAATATCTTCTGAGGGGGGATTATTGAACAGTGGAGATTGGTCTCATAAATGTTTTATTTGATTATACTGGGTTATGTGTGAGATGTTTTCTGAAGCTCATAGGCTGAGGTTGGAACATACAGATTACTTCAGAGGCGCAGCCTTACAAGCTTGGCACGCTTTTGCTTAGCGGCGGCGGTCCTAGGTTGCGCACCATGTGAATGGGTGTGGTCGTAGCTTCACTTCCTATTCTGACCGTGCTGGTTATCGGAGAGAAGCGGTTTTCTCTGTGTGCCTGGGTCATAGGAGGTGGTGAGTGCCCAGCCATTGGGGTTATTCAGGTGCCGTATTTTATATTTATATAACGTTCTCTATTGTTATATTAGGACATAGCTATGGAGGACTCTGACGTTTTAGAGTGTACTCCCTCTATACCTAAGACTAATGCCTGTTTAAATTGTGAGGAGGCCGAGGTATACCCGCCCTCTCAATTATGTTCCACATGCCTAGAAAAAGTTATGTCAAAAAAATGTTTGATACCACTGAGCCTTCCACCTCTGAGGGGTCCCAGTCCCGTGAGGTGTTCACACTGCTTTCATCTCCTAATATACATGCAGTTTCCCATAGCACGCCTGATCCTCCATCTGGAGGAGGCCTTTTACCTCCAGACTTCACTGCGCAGTTACAAACAGCGGTGTCTGCGGCCATTAGTGCTTTACCTCGCCCTGCTAAGCGCAAGCGAAAGGTCAAATATTGCTATCTTTCCCAGGGGTCATCATCCAGTTTATTGGCTATAGCTGATAGACGATTGTTTGATGAAGTTCTTTCTGATACTTCAGAGTGTGAACTTTCTGGGTCGGAAACGGCTGCATCTAAGCCTCTTATTGCGGAGGAACCAGATTTTAGATTTAGGATGGAGCACTTTCGTTTTCTTTTAAAGGAAGTTCTGGCTACCTTAGAGGTTCCAGAGGCCAAACTTCCTGACAAACTTTTAATTCCTAAACTGGATAGAGTTTACGAAGACAGGGTTGTTCCTCAGACTTTCCCTGTTCCTGTAAAGATGGCAAGCAATAAGAACAAATGGGAGAGGATTGGTTCTTCCTTCACCCCTTCGTCTGCTTCTAAGAATATTTTCCCTGTTTTGGACTCTCATATGGAGTTGTGGGGTTTTGTCCCTAAGCTGAATGGCGCTGTCTCCACGCTTGCAAAACGCACTACTTTCCCGCTGGAGGATAGTTTGTCGTTCAAAAAGCCCATGGATAAAAAGATGGAAACTCTTTTTTAAGAAAGATTTATTTCAACCAGCGGTTGCGGGAGCGGCTACCTACTGGTGTGACTCCTTATCGGAATTGATCGAGGTGGAAGGTTCCCTCGATATTATTCTTGACCGAATTAAGTGTCGCTAATTCTTTTATTTGTGATGCGAATATGCAAATTATTCGTTTAAATGCTAAAATTGCTGTGTTTTCTGTTCAGGCCCGCCGTGCTCTTTGGCTCAAGTCTTGGTCTTCGGACTTGACTTCCAAGTCCAGACTCCTTTTCCCTTCCATTCAAGGGTAAGATTTTGTTTGGTCCAGGCCCGGACTCCATTATCCCCACGGTTACAGGGGGAAAGGGTGCCTTCCTACAGCAAGATATAAAGAACAGATCTAAGGGACAACCTAATAATTTCCGTTCCTTTCGTTCTGACAAATCCCAGCGTCAGCAATCCTCCGCTAAGACTTGGAAGCCGGCTCAGTCCTGGAATAATTCCAAGCAGAGCAAGAAGCCTGCTGAGACTAAATCAGCATGAAAGGGTCGCCCCCGATCCGTCTATGGATCAGGTAGGGGGCAGACTTTCGCTCTTTTTAGAAGCTTGGTTCAGGGATGTGCAGGATCCTTGAGTCCTGGAGGTCATTGCTCAGGGTTACAGAATTGGGTTCAAGTCTCTTCCACCCAAGGGCAGATTTCTCCTCTCAAATCTGTCATCAAAGCCAGAGAAGAGGGAGGCCTTTCTGGGGTGCGTCTGGGATCTGTCCTCCTTAGGAGTCATTGCCCTGGTTCCCATAGAGGAATGAGGCTTGGGATACTACTCAAACCTTTTCGTGGTCCCAAATAAGGAGGGAACTTTCCGTCCGATTCTAGACCTAAAGTGCTTAAACAAGTTTCTGAACGTCCCCTCGTTCAAGATTGAGACGCTAAGGTCTATCCTTGCCTTAGTCCAGAAAGAACAGTTCATGACCACTATAGATCAGAAGGATGCTTACCTTCATGTCCCAATCCACAGGGCATTGCAGTTGCACCTTACTTAGTCGAAAGGATCGTGCTTGTACCAGAATATCGTCCAACGGAAGAACATTCAGAATCTCTTCTCTTCTTCGATCCCACGGATGGAAGATAAACTTAGAAAAGGGTTCTCTTATTTCAAGCACCAGGGTAGAATTCCTTGGCTCTATAATAGACTCACTAGTCATGAGGATATTTCTTTCAGACCAGAGACGCTGCAAGCTGGCTTCGGCATGTCTTGCCATCCGGACGTCCTCAAGGCCCTCTGTGGCGTAGTGTATGGAGGTGATTGGTCTCATGGTGTCCAGCATGGACATAATTCCCTTTGCCAAGTTCCGTCTCAGACCTTTACATCTGTGCATGCTGAGACAGTGGAACGGCAATCATTCAGATCTGTCTCAACAAATCTCTCTGGACAACCATTAGAGATAATCGCTCTCTTGGTGGCTCTGTCCAGATCAAATGTCCCTAGGGACATCCTTTTTAAGACCATCCTGGGAGATTGTGACTACAGATGCAAGTCTTTCAGGATGGGGAGCAGTTTGGGGAGCCAAGAAGTCTCATGGCCTTTGGTCTCGGGAGGAGAGCTCTCTTCCGATCAACATTCTTGAACTTCGAGCAATCTTTAATGCTCTGAAGGCTTGGCCCCGTCTGGGTTCGTCCCAGTTTATCAGATTCCAATCAGACAATATCACCTCAGTGGCTTACATCAACCACCAGGGAGGAACGAGGAGCTCCCTATCAATGAGGGAGGTATCTCGGATTCTGGAGTGGGCAGAGGCCCACAATTGTTCACTGTCAGCGATCCACATTCCGGGTGTGGATAACTGGGAAGCGGATTTTCTCAGCACACAATCCTTTCATCTGGGGGAATGGTCTCTCTATCCGTGGTGTTTACGGAGATATGCAACAGGCGGGGGACTCCGGAAATCGGTCTCAATACCAAGCTGCCCAGGTATGGGTCGAGATCCAGGGATCCTCAGGCAGAGCTAATAAATGCATTAGTGGTGCCTTGGAGGTTCAGTCTAATATACCTTTTTCCGCCATTACCTCTTTATTTTTCTCCAGGATGGTCTGGAGAAGGGCCTTTCTGTTAGGGCCGAAATCTGTCCCTTAAGGGAGCTATCTGTTTTACTGCACAAGAGGCTCGCCGAGCTTCCAGATGTTCATTCTTTTGTTCAGGCTCTGAACAAAAGACTGAACATCGCATCTATCATAAGGTGTGGAGAACATTGCATCTATCATAAGGTGTGGAGAACTTGCTTATACTGGTGTGAAGAGCGTAGATTCCCCTGGCATAAGGTCAGGGTTTCCAGGATTCTTTATTTTTCTCCAGGATGGTCTGGAGAAGGGCCTTTCTGTTAGCTCCCTTAAGGGACAGATTTCGGCCCTATCTGTTTTACTGCACAAGAGGCTCGCCGAGCTTCCAGATGTTCAGTCTTTTGTTCAGGCTCTGGCTAGAATTCGGCCTGTTTTTAGATCTAGCCCTCCTCCTTGGAGTTTAAATCTTGTTCTTAAAGTTTTGCAGAAGGCTCCATTTGAGCCTTTGCATGTAGTTGCAAGGTTCTTTTTCTACTGGCCATTGCTTCGCCGCGCAGAGTCTCTGAAATGGCTGCCTTGCATTGTGAGCCTCCTTACCTAGTATTTCATGCTGATAAGGCTGTTCTTCGTACTAGGTTAGGTTTTTTTTCATATGGTCTTTTCAGATTGCAACATCAATCAGGAGATTGTGGTTTCTTCCTTGTGTCCTAATCCTCCTCCTTCGAAGGAACGGTTACTTTATAATTTGGATGTGGTTCGGTCCTTGAAGTTCTAGACAGACTTCTTCTTTGTTGTCTATTCTGAGAAGTGTAAGGGGCAAAATGCTTTTTCTACTTCCTTATCTTTTTGGTTGAGGAGCATTATTCACTTAGCTTATGAGACAGTGGGGCATAAGCCTCCTCAGAGGATTAAGGCTCATTCAACTAGGCCTCTTGGGCCTTCAAGAATGAGGCCTCTATGGATCAGATTTGTAGGGTGGCTACTTGGTACTCCTTACATACCTTTTCTAAATTTTACAAATTTGAAGTTTTTGCTTTGGCTGAAGCAGCTTTTGGGAGAAGGGTTTTGCAGGCTCTGGTGCCCTCAGAATAGGGTCCGCCTTACTTTTACCCTCCCGTTCATTCAGTGTCCTCTGGAGCTTGGTATATGTTTCCCAGTAAGGAATGAAGCCGTGGACTCTCCTCATATTAAGAAGGAAAACATAAATTATGCTTACCAGATCATTTCCTTTCCTTCTGTATGAGGAGAGTCAATGACCCCTGCCTGTATTCTCTGAAGGGCGGACCTAAATTTTGTTTTGTACTTCTGGCACCATTTATACTCTGATATTTCTCCTACTTTTCCTTGTTCCCTTGGCAGATCGACTGGGATATGAGGGAAGTGGGGGAGGTATTTAAGCCTTTGGCTGGGGTGTCTTTGCCTCCTCCTGGTGGCCAGGTTCTGTATTCCTACAATTAAGGAATGAAGCCGTATACTCTCCTCATACAGAAGGAAAGGAAATGATCTGGTAAGTATATAATTTATGTGTGTTTTTATAGCTGCCTTATCCTGCTTTTATGGTGTAACTGACACACATTATATACAGCGTTCCTTCACATATTCTCTCCTCGGCTGCTTCTGTATAAGTAGCCATCTAGGACTCTGGTTTTGGTTATTCAGTTATCCGTGTGATTATTTTATCAGTTTCAGCTTCAGTCATACGTGTGTTTATATTATGCAATATATTACTGTGAACCCTGACATAGCCAATTACACATTTAATGTGACATTTCATTCTGGCAAGTCCCTAAGGATTCCTCATGGGAACCGTAGCTTGTTTCCAGCGTACGCTTTTTTCCTTGTCAACTTAACTTGCATCCTTACTACAACAGGTTACAAATCTGATTTAATTTGTAAACCTTTTTGCTTTAGCTTTTCTGTACCTTATATATTAAAGGGACACTGAACTCAATTTTTTTTTCCTTTCATGATTCAGATAGAGCATCACATTTTATGCAACTTTCTAATTTACTCCTATTATCAATTTTTCTTCGTTCTATTGCTGTCTTTATTTACAAAGGCAGGAATATATGCTTAAAAGTTGGCCCAATTTTGGTTCAGAACTCTGGATAGCACTTGATGATTGGTGGGTACATTTAGCCACCAATCAGCAAGCTGTACCCAGGTGCTGAACCAAAGATGGGCCGGCAGGAGTGAATTAGAAAGTTTTTTAAAATTACATGCTGTATCTGAATCATGAAAGAAAAAACATTTGGTTCAGTATCCCTTTATAGTGAATGTAAATTTTCACTCATAAAAGTTTACATTGTAGCCCTTTTTTAAAAATACTTACATTTTCTTCCTTGCAAGCGTGGAACACCGGAGCAGCGATCCCCCCGCCCCCAGGTTGTCAGAAATCGTGAATCTAGCTTCCTCCAATAACTTCTTTCTTCCCCAGAGCAAACATTGCCTGAGGCCACGCCGTGATTGGAGGAAGCCGGATTTGTCATTTCTGACAAAAGGAGACAACCTGGGGGCAGGGGAATCACTGCTCCGGTGTAAGTATTTTAGAAAAAAAAACAGCAATGTAAACTTTCATGAATGAAAGTGCCCCTGTTTTTAATAGTGTTTTTTAAAAACAGGGCTTTCCTTTGTGAAAATTTACATTCACTTTAATATCAAAATCTCCTGATATGTATTTTTTTCATATCCTTAATGTCATGTAACTATATTTGTATTGTTTGCCTCACACCTCCCTCTCTCACACCTCCCCTTAATGAGACCTCTCTCTCACCCCTCGCCTTAATGAGACCTCTCTCACCCCTCGCCCTAATGAGACCTCTCTCACCCCTCGCCCTAATGAGACCTCTCTCTCACCCCTCGCCCTAATGAGACCTCTCTCTCACCCCTCGCCCTAATGAGACCCCTCTCTCACCCCTCGCCCTAATGAGACCCCTCTCTCACCCCTCGCCCTAATGAGACCTCTCTCTCACCCCTCGCCCTAATGAGACCTCTCTCTCACCCCTCGCCCTAATGAGACCTCTCTCTCACCCCTCGCCCTAATGAGACCTCTCTCTCACCCCTCGCCCTAATGAGTCCTCTCTCTCACCCCTCGCCCTAATGAGACCTCTCTCTCACCCCTCGCCCTAATGAGACCTCTCTCTCACCCCTCGCCCTAATGAGACCTCTCTCTCACCCCTCGCCCTAATGAGACCTCTCTCTCACCCCTCGCCCTAATGAGACCTCTCTCTCACCCCTCGCCCTAATGAGACCTCTCTCTCACCCCTCGCCCTAATGAGACCTCTCTCTCACCCCTCGCCCTAATGAGACCTCTCTCTCACCCCTCGCCCTAATGAGACCTCTCTCTCACCCCTCGCCCTAATGAGACCTCTCTCTCACCCCTCGCCCTAATGAGACCTCTCTCTCACCCCTCGCCCTAATGAGACCTCTCTCTCACCCCTCGCCCTAATGAGACCTCTCTCTCACCCCTCGCCCTAATGAGACCTCTCTCTCACCCCTCGCCCTAATGAGACCTCTCTCTCACCCCTCGCCCTAATGAGACCTCTCTCTCACCCCTCGCCCTAATGAGACCTCTCTCTCACCCCTCGCCCTAATGAGACCTCTCTCTCACCCCTCGCCCTAATGAGACCTCTCTCTCACCCCTCGCCCTAATGAGACCTCTCTCTCACCCCTCGCCCTAATGAGACCTCTCTCTCACCCCTCGCCCTAATGAGACCTCTCTCTCACCCCTCGCCCTAATGAGACCTCTCTCTCACCCCTCGCCCTAATGAGACCTCTCTCTCACCCCTCGCCCTAATGAGACCTCTCTCTCACCCCTCGCCCTAATGAGACCTCTCTCTCACCCCTCGCCCTAATGAGACCTCTCTCTCACCCCTCGCCCTAATGAGACCTCTCTCTCACCCCTCGCCCTAATGAGACCTCTCTCTCACCCCTCGCCCTAATGAGACCTCTCTCTCACCCCTCGCCCTAATGAGACCTCTCTCTCACCCCTCTCTCTCACCCCTCCCCCTAATGAGACCTCGCCCAAATGAGACCTCTTTCTCTCTCTCGCCCTAATACTCTCCCTAAAGAAACCTCTCTCTCTTTCTTTCTCTCTCTGTCTCTCTTTCACCCCTCGCCCTAATGAGACCTCTTTCTCCCCCCTCACCTAATGAAATCTTTCACGCTTGGATCTAATGAAACCTCCCTCTCTCGCCCTAATGAAATCTCTCTCATGCGTCACCCTGAGACCTCCCACACCCATTATCCTAATCAAATCTCTCACGCCTCACCCTAATGAGACATTCCTCCATCAGGGTGTATACTTTAGGTTCCTGCTAATCCCACATAAAATGTACTGCAAGAAGAATACCTTGTACATACCATTTAACCTGTAAACTTTGGATCACTTGTTCTCTTGCCCTCTATAAATGTTCCTCACTGGGCAAGATGAGTTAACAGTAACGGTATAAGAATTACACACACATAATGTGTAAAGATATTGTTTGTATTTCATTCGAACAACAAAAACAATCTCTACATCTCTTTACTGATTTCTATCAAATGCCACTCGCCTCATGTCATCCTTAAATGACCTAACAGCTTAAATGTGATTAACGTAGTAACAATTTAAAAAGCAATTAGAGCTGCGCTGTCATTTTGTTTATTTTTACTGCTGAAATGTTATAAAAAGTCTTTATCTGGACACCTTTACCTTGTTGGCTCATGTTGCATAAAATAAAGAGATTTCCCCTGTACGTAATGCATACAGTGCTGGCTTAGCTGACAACAAAGGCCTGAGGTACTGGACACACACCGCTGGATTTCAAACAATTTGTGTGCAATTATTTTTTATATGGATTACCTCATTGTCCCCTGGAATAGAGAGGGGGCTGATGGGGCAGGGAATGAGTCATCGGATTACATAGCTGCATAAGGCCGCGTGGTGCCTGCTTAACATGCGCAACCTGTTACTGCCCTGATTTTGGGTCTTAGCAGTTTAAGCTGCTCTGTTGCATCAGCAACTTGAGGGGGAAAAAAAGTCTGGACCTGACTATGTCATAGTTGAGGCTTCTGCTATGTCTTGCAATGCAGCGTAAGGTTGCGTACTTTCTATAATGTCTTGTATAAATGATCTGTGTGCGTCGTTTTATTTTATATTAATCTTAGTTTAAAAAAAAAAGCTGGAGCTGTTAGTCAGATAAGGGGGAATGGGTTTCATGTGCAAGTGTATTTACCACAAATACTGTTAACCCGCTGATCATATAGTGTCAGCAGACGTCCGCTATAGAGACCCAAGACAAGTGTAAAGCAAGGAGTGATTATTATTAGATAAATAGCTAGAAAAGTAATAATTTTGTTGTTTACAATAATAATAAATTGTGCATTTGCCCATCATTACTGTGTGCGTTGTCCTGTGCTGTCATTTATCTTGTTCCCTATTCTCCCAGTGACAAGCAGATTTATCACCAGGTAATACAGTAATGAACAGGAGCACAACCTCCATCGAGTACTATACGTGCGACACCCCAGTCATATTGTTGTCTCTGGAACTGTGACAAATCTATTGTGACCTCAGCAGAGCCTGGAATTAATTTAGCACATTTTTTTTTTTTTTTTATCACAAAATCTCCCTGGGTAGTTGCATAATAAGCAGTCCTAAAATCAATGTGTGTTACACTTATTTATCTTCACCCTGATGTGATTATAAAACTATTTAGTAATAACTTAAAGGGATAGGAAAGACAAAATTAAACTTGTATGATTCAGATAGAGCATGTTATTTTAAGACACTTTTAAATTCACTTCTATTTTCAAATGTGCTTCGCTCTCTTAGTATCCCTTGTTAAAAAATGAATGCGCACATATCATACACTAGTGGGAGCTAGCTGCCGATTGGTGCCTGCACACATTTGTCTCTTGTGATTGGCTAACTAGATGTGTTCAACTAGCTGCCAGTAGTGCTATGCTGTCCCTTCAGCAAAGGATAACAAGAGAATGAAGAAAATTTGATAATAGAATTAAATTGGAAAGTTGATTAAAATGTGTATGTTCTATCTGTATCATAAAAGAAAATTTGGGGGTTTACTATTCCTTTAAGCACAGACGCTAGAACAAAACTCATTGTGTCTGTTTTATTGAGCTGAATTAAGGATAATTTATCTTATGGCTCTTTTCACATTTGTACAATATTGGTCTTTAGAATGTGCCATACAGATTAATTAATATTGCCAGAATGAGGATCTGTGTTTTTGTATCAAATTTTGTAATATGTTTAATAGTTTTGTTTCCTTTTTTTTTTTTTTTTTTTTAGTCCTGGCCGCTCTCAGTTTTCATATGATGGAGAGATAGTGTTGATGAACCATGTGTATAAAGAGAGATTTCCCAAGGTAAGGCTCATTATAAGAGCGTTATAACAAGCATAATATTTGCATAATAGCACAAGCGGTCTGTGTATTACTGGATACAAGACTGTATTTACCTGTCAGTGTTTCATTATCTGCTACATATGATAACACGCTGAGTGTAACACACAGTGTAGGTGAGGCACAGCACATGTGTGTTTATTTGTGGTTTGTGCATTTAAAGGGACACTAATCCCATTTTTTTTTTATTTCATGGTTTTGATAGAGCATACAATTTTAAGCAACTTTCTTATTTACTCCTATCAATTTTTCTTCATTCTTTTGCTATCTTTATTTAAAAAGCAGGAATTTTAATATTTGGAGCCAGCCTATTTTAGGTTTAGCACCCTGGATAGTGCTTGCTTATTGGTGGCTACATTTAGCAAACCAATAAGCAAGCATAACCCAGGTTCTGAACCAAATATGGGCAGGCTCTTAAGCTTTACAATCCTGCTTTTTAAATAAGGATAGCAAGAGAACAAAGAAAAATAGATAAAATTAGTAAATTCGAAAGTTGCTTAAAATTGCTGCTCTATCTGAATCATGAAAAAAAATTTGCGTTTAGTGTCCCTTTAAGGCTTCTGCTTAAGAAGCAGGTTAAGTCGCACGTTATTGTACCACATGCTGACTAGTTTACTTGGCGTTAGTTCACATCAGTTTGATTTCTAGCTGCAATGTTACTGGTGTCCAGAGGTGAACTTTAGAAATAAATGAAGTATAAAACTGCACAAAAACATCACATCTAATAACAAGATGCGTCTCTAGATCTGTAGAATCCTAGAGGTTTATACTCATGTTATTCGGTGTAAATTGCCCAAATCTGTAATATCCCTAGAGGCAAACACAGCTCATTTCCAGGGGTTAAATCACACGCGATTGTCAGCTCATCTTTTGTGCGTTTTGTTGTTTCCTGAAGGCGACCGCACAGATGGAAGAACGATTAGCTGATTTCATCACTTCCAATGCTCCAGAGAATGTGCTGCCACTTGCAGATGGCGTTCTGAGCTTCATTCATCACCAAGTGATCGAACTGGCACGTGACTGCCTGGGTAAATCCCGAGATGGGCTCATTACCTCCCGGTACTTCTACGAACTTCAGGAAAACCTAGAGAAACTCCTGCAAGACGTGAGTACCCAGCGAATAACTATACGCCATGTTATAGCTAATATAAATCTCCTGATTCATGACTGTGTATTTGCTCTGAATAATTTCCCTTATTGTAATTGCACACTAACAGGACAGGCTTTTACTGTCTATTCAGATTCAGCAGCAGTTTGACCTCTTATTACATATTTACTTAAATATGTCCTCCGCTGTACACGTTTGTATTAAAGGATCAATCTGCTTCAAATAATGCATACACAAATCCGTTAGAGCATGTAATTTTGTCCCAAAATTCATAAAGTCCCACTTGGAAGCTGTGGTGACTGTAAAATAAATTGATACAGGAGCAATTGTACTTACTCACCCGTCACCACCTGTGTCCTGCTCACAATGCACAAGTGGGACTTAAAGGGATAGGAAAGTCAAATTAAACGTGCATGATTCAGATAGAGCAAGTCATTTTAAGACCCTTTAAAATTCACTTCTATTTTCAAATATTCTTCGTTCTCTTTATCCCTTGTTAAAAAATGAATACGCACATATCATACACTAGTGAGAGCTGCTGCTAATTGGTGCCTGCACACATTTTGTCTCTTTTGACAAATAGATATTTTCAGCTTCCTGTCGGTAGTGCAATGCTGTTCCTTCAGCAATGGATAACAAGAGAATGAAGATAATTTGATAATAGAATTAAATTGGAAAGTTGTTAAAAATTGTATGTTCTATCTGAATCATAAAAGAAAATTTTGGGGTTTACTATACCTTTAACCCCAGTATATCACCCCTTTGTGGGATTAAAGTGATAGTAAATCCTAGCATTTGTGAAACGCCAGGATTTACCAGTGACACAAATAAAGGGGACTTTCAGTCATGAAGTATAAAATACTTCATGCTGAAAGTTCTTTTATTTGTCCGAAGCGTTTGCCACACTGAACTGCTCAGGCTGCTGCAATTGCGATATTTCATGCCCAAAATCACGATATTCATTTTCTCTTGTTAAGTGTATCCAGTCCACGGATCATCCATTACTTTTGGGATATTCTCCTTCCCAACAGGAAGTTGCAAGAGGATCACCCACAGCAGAGCTGCTATATAGCTCCTCCCCTCACTGCCATATCCAGTCATTCTCTTGCAACTCTCAACAAAGATGGAGGTAGTAAGAGGAGAGTGGTGTATTATAGTTAGTTTTATTTTTTCTTCAATCAAAAGTTTGTTATTTTTAAATGGTACCGGTGTGTACTATTTTATCTGCTAGAAGAAGAATCTGCCTGCGTTTTCTATGATCTTAGCAGAAGTAACTAAGATCCACTGCCGTTCTCACATATTCTGAAGTGAGGTAACTTCAGAGGGGGAATGGAGTGCAGCTTATCCTGCAATAAGGTATGTGCAGTTAACATATTTCTAGGGATAGAATTTGCTAGAAAATGCTGCTGATACCGGATTAATGTAAGTTAAGCCTAAATACAGTGATTTAATAGCGACTGGTATCAGGCTTATTACCAGAGATACATACTCTTATAAAAGTGAAATATAAAACGTTTGCTGGCATGTTTAATCGTTTTTATATATGCTTGGTGATAAAACTTATTGGGGCCTAGTTTTTTTCCACATGGCTGGCTTGATTTTTGCCTAGAATCAGTTTCCTGAGGCTTTCCACTGTTGTAATATGAGTGGGAGGGGCCTATTTTAGCGCTTTTCTGCGCAGCTAAAATTAGACAGACATTCAGCTTCCCTCTGCATGATACAGGACATCTCTGAAGGGCTCAAAAGGCTTCAAAAGTCGTGTTTGAGGAGGGTAACAACCACAGTAGACCTGTGGCAGTTGTTGTGACTAGTATTAAAAATTTTTTTTTTCATTTGTTATTCCGTTTTTGGTATTAAGGGGTTAATCATCCATTTGCAAGTGGGTGCAATGCTCTGCTAACTTGTTATATACACTGTAAAAATTTCGTTAGTGCAACTGCCTTTTTTCACTGTTATTTCAAATTTTGACAATTTGTTTTTCTTAAAGGCGCAGTAACGTTTTTTATATTGCTTGTTAACTTGGCTTAAAGTGTTTTCCAAGCTTGCTAGTCTCATTGCTAGTTTGTTCAAACATGTCTGACACAGAGGAAACTACTTGTTCATTATGTTTAAAAGCCATGGTGGAGCCCCATAGGAGAATGTGTACTAAATGTATTGATTTCACCTTAAACAGTAAAGATCAGTCTTTATCTATAAAAGAATTGTCACCAGAGGGTTCTGTCGAGGGGGAAGTTATGCCGACTAACTCTCCCCACGTGTCGGACCCTTTGCCTCCCGCTCAAGGGACGCACGCTAATATGGCGCCAAGTACATCAGGGACGCCCATAGCGATTACTTTGCAGGACATGGCTGCGATCATGGATAATACCCTGTCAGCGGTATTAGCCAGATTGCCTGAATTAAGAGGCAAGCGCGATAGCTCTGGGGTTAGACGAGATACAGAGCGCGTAGATGCTGTAAGAGCCATGTCTGATACTGCGTCACAATATGCAGAACCTGAGGACGGAGAGCTTCAGTCTGTGGGTGACATCTCTGACTCAGGGAAACCTGATTCAGAGATTTCTAATTTTAAATATAAGCTTGAGAACCTCTGTGTATTGCTTGGGGAGGTGTTAGCTCCTCTGAATGACTGTGACACAATTGCAGTGCCAGAGAAATTGTGTAGACTGGATAAATACTATGCAGTGCCGGTGTGTACTGATGTTTTTCCAATACCTAAAAGGTTTACAGAAATTATTAGTAAGGAGTGGGATAGACCCGGTGTGCCGTTTTCCCCCCTCCTATATTTAGAAAAATGTTTCCAATAGACGCCACTACACGGGACTTATGGCAGACAGTCCCTAAGGTGGAGGGAGCAGTTTCTATTTTAGCAAAGCGTACCACTATCCCGGTTGAGGACAGTTGTGCTTTTTCAGATCCAATGGCTAAAAAATTAGAGGGTTACCTTAAGAAAATGTTTATTCAACAAGGTTTTATTTTACAGCCCATTGCATGCATTGCGCCTGTCACTGCTGCAGCAGCGTTCTGGTTTGAGGCCCTGGAAGAGGCCATCCATACAGCTCCATTGACTGAAATCATTGACAAGCTTAGAACACTTAAGCTAGCTAACTCATTTGTTTCTGATGCCATTGTTCATTTGACTAAACGAACGGCTAAGAATTACGGATTCGCCATCCAGGCGCGTAGGGCGCTATGGCTTAAATCCTGGTCAGCTGACGTGACTTCAAAGTCTAAATTACTCAACATTCCTTTCAAGGGGCAGACCTTATTCGGGCCTGGTTTGAAAGAAATTATTGCTGACATTACTGGAGGTAAGGGTCATACCCTTCCTCAGGACAGGGCCAAATCAAGGGCCAAACAGTCTAATTTTCGTGCCTTTCGAAATTTCAAGGCAGGTGCAGCATCAACTTCCTCTGCTTCAAAACAAGAGGGAACCTTTGCTCAATCCAAGCAGGCCTGGAAATCTAACCAATCCTGGAACAAGGGCAAGCAGGCCAGAAAGCCTGCTGCTGCCTCCAAGACAGCATGAAGGAACGGACCCCTATCCGGCAACAGATCTAGTAGGGGGCAGACTTTCTCTCTTCGCCCAGGCGTGGGCAAGTGATGTTCAGGATCCCTGGGCGTTGGAGATCATATCTCAGGGATATCTTCTGGACTTCAAAGCTTCTCCTCCACAAGGGAGATTTCACCTTTCAAGATTATCTGCAAACCAGATAAAGAAAGAGGCATTCCTACGCTGCGTGCAAGACCTCCTAGTAATGGGAGTGATCCATCCAGTTCCGCGGACGGAACAAGGACAGGGTTTTTATTCAAATCTGTTTATTGGTTCCCAAAAAAGAGGGAACCTTCAGACCAATTTTGGATCTAAAGATCTTAAACAAATTCCTCAGAGTTCCATCATTCAAGATGGAAACTATTCGAACCATCTTACCCATGATCCAAGAGGGGTCAGTACATGACCACAGTGGACTTAAAGGATGCCTACCTTCACATTCCGATTCACAAGAATCATCATCGGTTCCTGAGGTTTGCCTTTCTAGACAGGCATTACCAATTTGTAGCTCTTCCCTTTGGGTTGGCTACAGCCCCAAGAATTTTTACAAAGGTTCTGGGCTCACTTCTGGCGGTTCTAAGACCGCGAGGCATAGCGGTGGCTCCTTATCTAGACGACATCCTGATACAGGCGTTAAGTTTTCAAATTGCCAAGTCTCATACAGAGATAGTTCTGGCATTTCTGAGGTCGCATGGGTGGAAAGTGAACGAAGAAAAGAGTTCTCTATATCCTCACAAGGGTTTCCTTCCTAGGGACTCTTATAGATTCTGTAGAAATGAAAATTTACCTGACGGAGTCCAGGTTATCAAAACTTCGAAATACTTGCCGTGTTCTTCACTCCACTCCGCGCCCTGCGGTGGCTCAGTGCATGGAGGTAATCGGCTTAATGGTAGCGGCGATGGACATAGTGCCATTTGCGCGCCTGCATCTCAGACCGCTGCAATTATGCATGCTCAGTCAGTGGAATGGGGATTACACAGATTTGTCCCCTCTTCTAAATCTGGATCAGGAAACCAGAGATTCTCTTCTCTGGTGGTTATCTTGGGTCCACCTGTCCAAGGGTATGACCTTTCGCAGACCAGATTGGACGATTGTAACAACAGATGCCAGCCTTCTAGGTTGGGGTGCAGTCTGGAATTCTCCTGAAGGCTCAGTGATAGTGGACTCAGGAGGAGAAAGTCCTCCCAATAAATATTCTGGAGTTAAGAGCAATATTCAATGCTCTTCTAGCTTGGCCTCAGTAGCAACCCTGAGGTTCATCAGATTTCAGTCAGACAACATCACGACTGTGGCTTACATCAATCATCAAGGGGGGACCAGAAGCTCCCTAGCGATGTTAGAAGTATCCAAGATAATTCGCTGGGCGGAGACTCACTCCTGCCACCTATCAGCGATCCATATCCCAGGTGTAGAGAACTGGGAGGCGGATTTTCTAAGTCGTCAGACTTTTCATCCGGGGGAGTGGGAACTCCATCCGTAGGTGTTTGCTCAATTAGTTCATCGTTGGGGCAAACCAGAACTGGATCTCATGGCGTCTCGCCAGAACACCAAGCTTCCTTGTTACGGATCCAGGTCCAGGGACCCAGAAGCGGCACTGATAGATGCTCTAGCAGCGCCTTGGTTCTTCAACCTGGCTTATGTGTTTCCACTGTTTCCTCTGCTCCCTCGACTGATTGCCAAAATCAAACAGGAGAGAGCATCGGTGATCTTGATAGCGCCTGCGTGGCCACGCAGGACTTGGTATTCAGACCTAGTGGACATGTCATCCTTTCCACCATGTACTCTGCCTCTGAGACAACACCTTCTAATAAAAGGTCCTTTCAATCATCCGAATCTAATTTCTCTGAGACTGACTGCATGGAGATTGAACGCTTATCCCATCAAAGCGTGGCTTCTCAGAGTCAGTCATTGATACCTTAATACAGGCACGAAAGCCTGTCACCAGGAAAATTTACCACAATATGGCGTAAATATCTTCATTGGTGTGAATCCAAGAATTACTCATGGAGTAGGGTTAGGATTCCTAGGATATTGTCCTTCCTCCAAGAGGGTTTGGACAAAGGATTATCAGCTAGTTCTTTAAAGGGACAGATTTCTGCTCTGTCTATTCTTTTACACAAGCGTCTGGCAGAAGTTCCAGACGTTCAGGCGTTTTGTCAGGCTTTAGTTAGAATTAAGCCTGTGTTTAAACCTGTTGCTCCCCCATGGAGCTTAAACTTGGTTCTTAAAGTTCAAGGGGTTCCGTTTGAACCCCTTCATTCTATTGATATCAAACTTCTATCATGGAAAGTTCTGTTTCTGATGGCTATTTCCTCGGCTCGGAGAGTCTCTGAGTTATCTGCCTTACATTGTGATTCTCCTTATCTGATCTTTCATTCAGATAAAGTAGTTCTGCGTACAAAACCTAGGTTTTTACCAAAGGTGGTTTATAACAAGAATATCAATCAAGAGATTGTTGTTCCATCATTGTGTCCTAATCCTTCTTCAAAGAAGGAACGTCTTTTGCATAATCTAGACTTAGTCCGTGCCTTGAAGTTTTACTTGCAAGCTACTAAAGATTTTCGTCAAACATCTTCCCTGTTTGTTGTTTACTCTGGACAGAGGAGAGGTCAAAAGGCCTCAGCAACCTCTTTCTTTTTGGCTTCGGAGTATAATCCGTTTAGCCTATGAGACTGCTGGACAGCAGCCCTCTGAAAGGATTACAGCTCATTCTACTAGAGCTGTGACTTCCACCTGGGCCTTTAAAAATGAGGCTTCTGTTGAACAGATTTGCAAGGCTGCGACTTGGTCTTCGCTTCATACCTTTTCCAAATTTTCCAAATTTGATACTTTTGCTTCTTCGGAGGCTGTTTTTGGGAGAAAGGTTCTACAGGCAGTGGTTCCTTCCGTTTAAGTTCCTGCCTTGTCCCTCCCATCATCCGTGTACTTTAGCTTTGGTATTGGTATCCCACAAGTAATGGATGATCCGTGGACTGGATACACTTAACAAGAGAAAACATAATTTATGCTTACCTGATAAATTTATTT
>NC_069508.1:156091676-156256676 GCF_027579735.1 Bombina bombina
CTCTGAGAATTGCTCATTCTTTTATCTGTGATGCAAACATGCAAATAATTGCGGTCCTAGCCCACCGGCGCTCTGGTTGAAGTCTTGGTCTGTGGATATGACTTCTAAGTCCAGACTCCTTTCTCTTCCCTTCAAGGGAAATATTTTATTTGGTCCAGACCTGGACTCCATTATTTCTACGGTTACCGGAGGCAAGGGTGCCTTCGTACCGCAAGATAAGAACAAGTCTGAGGGACGACAATCTTCTAATTTTCGTTCCTTTCGTTCTGACAAATCACGATGACAACAATCCTCCAAGCCAGAGCAAACCAAGAGTACTTGGAAGCCGTCTCAGTCCTGGAATAAATCCAAGCAGAATAAGAAGCCCGGCGGAAACAAATCGGCATGAAGGGGCGGCCCCCGATCCGGGATCGGATTGCGTAGGGGACAGACTGTCTCTTTTTTCAGATGCCTGGTTCAAGGACGTACAGGATCTGTGGGTTTTGGAGGTGGTATCTCAATGATACAAGATAGGCTTCAAATCTCATCTGCCAAGGGGCAGATTCTTTCTCTCGAATCAGTCTACCAGACCAGAAAAGGGTACGTTGGGGATCTTTCCTCCTTAGGAGTTATTGTCCCAGTGCCTATCGAAGAAAGAGGTTTGGGGTTTTATTCAAACCTTTTCATGGTCCCAAAGGTGGAGGGAACTTTCCGCCCAATTCTCGACCTAAAGTGCTTACCTTTCTCAGTGTCCCTTCCTTCAAGTTGGAGACGATAAGGTCCTTCCTTCCATTAATTCAGGAAGGCCAGTTTATGACCACTATAGATCTGAAGGACGCTTACCTTTTTTTTTCCAATCCACAGGGAACACTTTCAGTTCCTGAGGCTATTGCCTCTGCGCACAAAGAGTTTCTGAGATCTCTGCTTTGCAATGTGAGCCCCCTTATCTGATTTTTTCATGCAGATAATGCAGTTTTACGTACTATATTAGGTTTTCTTCCTAAGGTTGTGTCAGATCGCAACATCAATCAGGAGATTGTAGTTCCTTCCTTGTGTCCTAATCCTCCTTCATCAAAGGAATGCTTACTTCATCATTTTGATGTGTTTTGCGCCTTAAAATTCTGTCTTTAGGCTACTAAGGAGTTTAGACAATCTTCCTCTTTGTTGTCTATTCAGGGAAGCATAAGGGGCAGAAGGCTACTTCGACTTCCTTATTTTTTTGGAGTGTCATCCGCTTAGCTTACAAAAAAGCAGGACCTCGTCCTCCTGAGAGGATAACGGCTCATTCCACTCGAGACCTCTGGATCCGATTTGTAAGTCTACCTGGTCCTCCTTACATACTTTTCAAAATTTTACAAGTTTGATGTTTTTTCTTCGGCTGAAGCAGCTTTTGGGAGAAAAGTTTTGCAGGCTGTGGTGCCCTTAAAATAGGGTCTGCCTCTTTCTTTTTGTTCCCTCCCGTTATTCATTCAGTGTCCACTGGAGCTTGGGTATAGTTTTCCCAAATGTAAGGAATGAAGCCGTGTACTCTCTCTATTATAGGAAGGAAAACATGATTTATGCCTACCAGATAAATTCCTTTCCTTCCGGATAGGGAGAGTCCATGGCCCCTGCCCATTTTTTCTTGTCTATGGGCGGTCCCCTATTATTTATTTTATTCTTTTGGCACCATTTATACCCTAATGTTTCTCCTACTTTTCCTTGTTCCCTCGGCAGAATGACTGGGGTAATGAGGAAGTGGGGGGATATTTAAGCCTTTGGCTGGGGTGTCTTTGCCTCCTCCTGATGGCCAGGTGCTGTATTTCCCAACAGTAAAGAATGAAGCCGTGTACTCTCCCTATCCGGAAAGAAAGGAATTTATCTGGTAAGCATAAATTGTTTTTTTTTTTCTAACATACTGACACAGATCACCAGATTTTTATTGCAGTACATATGTCACCAACTGCTTGTATTTTCTCTCTTATTGTGAATTAACGTCTTTGTAACACACTATGTATGTTATAATACATAACAAATGAGCTGCTATTAATAAGACAGTACTAAGTTACATGCTGGTTTACCAGTTGGTAAACATAAACGGATAATTACTCATAAAAATGCATTTATTTCCTATGACATGGCGAGTCCATGACGTCATTCCAATTACTAGTGGGACATTCAACTCCTGGCCAGCAGGAGGAAGCAAAGAGCACCCCAACAAAGCTGTTAAGTGTAACTTCCCTTACCCATAATCCCCAGTCATTCTCTTTGTCAATGGAGGATGTGCAAAGTTGGTGTCTGAATATATTTAATCCTTT
The DNA here is from genome assembly GCF_027579735.1 of Bombina bombina. Taxonomy (NCBI): domain Eukaryota; kingdom Metazoa; phylum Chordata; class Amphibia; order Anura; family Bombinatoridae; genus Bombina; species Bombina bombina. The sequence goes on from NC_069508.1 coordinate 156,093,953, forward strand.
TATGGGTACTTTTTCCCTGCAAGCAAGGATTTGGGGCTATGCTGTGTCCATGTCAATCACTTTAGTAAGAGTAATGGCGGCTATTGGCATTTAGAAAGCGGCAAGGTTGTCTTTGCTTTATTTCTAACATTGTTACCCCTTTGTAGAAAGCTGGGGTTGGTTGCTCTGTTCTTTCTTTTACGTTCAGGTCCCTGTCAGCGGCCAGATGAGGCTGACAGACCTGCGGCTGCTGTAAATGCTCCAAACAGCAGAAGACCCTGGAGGGTAAGTCCTTTATTATATATTTCTTTTCACACTAAGTGTGAAAGGAAGAGGACAGACAATCAGGGACCTGGTAGCACCTGTTACCCTCAGAAGGGAATTTGTATTTTATTAAAGCTATCTCCTCAAAGTTTGGGAGATTTTTGCGGCAGAGCAGATTCCTGGGCTGATCCAGTGAACGATTTATGTGTTTTTATGCCGCCTCTATAGCCTCTTAAAGGGTCAGTAGCATAGAGACCCAGGCTTATTATATATGGGGACCGTGTATATACATAAACTCACTAATGTTATGGCTTATATTCCATAAAGTGAATCAAAATCCTCTTTACAGTCAGGGGTTCCCTATGGACGACAAATTTAATTTACCTGTCTAAGGCTGTGTGTTACTCTGTTAGATTGCACATAATAATTTTTGTGGTACGATCAATATTTTTTTATGTCTACCCTCATGTCCGGGTAAGGTAAGTGGTTACATCTGGGCAGATAACATAATCTACTGCCTTTTTTTGGGCCCTTTTTAAACAATGGCACTCTTCTCCTCAGGCATTAACGGAGAGCAGTAACAGATTTAGGAGTGCCTAAGTCATTTAGCTGCCTTGCTGGCATTGTGAAATCTAAGCGGTTATAATACACCTGTGATGCACAGTTATATCTAAAATTATCCGGCTTTGGCTTGAGAATTTGGTTGGGTCCGTGTCTACAGTGTCTTCGAGAGGCTGTTATCTTTCCCCCCCGCATTTTTGTTTGAGATTAACAGTTAGCGGTAAGGGGCTGTTTATTTTGTATGGTACCAAGTACTTAGTGGTACTTTCTACCAGTTTCTCAGGTTCGAGCTGGGCTTCTTCATGGGAGCAGTCCTTTTCCCATAGGTTATACTCGGCCGTGTGGGTTGCTCCGTCATAACTTCTAGTGTCTATGCATATATGGCTAGGCTGTATGGGGATTATGTTTGTATGGCGGCAGTGTGACGCATTTTGGTATAGCGCTTTACAGCTTTAACCTCTTTCTTATTGGAAGTTTTCTCTTGAGCGTTTTTTCCTCTGCTCCCTGTGTTCAGTTGGAGCATATTTCCCTATTGGACCCTGTTTTCTTCTTTTGCCGTTTAAGAATCTTAAAGGGATACTAAAACTATTTTTTTTTCTTTCACGATTCAGATAGAGCATGAGATTTTAAGCACCTTTCTAATTTACTCCTATTATCAATTTTTTTTTTTGTTCTCATGTTATCTTGATTTGAAAAAGCAGTACTGTAAGCTTTAGAGCCGGACCATTTTTTGTTCAGTACCTGGGTAGCACTTGCTGATTTGTGGCTAAATGTAGCAAACCAATCAGCAAGCTCTACCAAGGTGCTGAACTAAAAATGGGCCGGCTCCTAACCTTTTATTACTGCTTTTTCAAATCAAGATACCATGAGAACAAAGAAAAATTGATAATAGGAGTAAATTAGAAAGTTGCTTAAAATTGTATGCTCTATCTGAATCATGAAAGAAAAAATGTGGGGTTAGTATCCCTTTAATTTATGGGGGTATGCAACGGCGGTCCATTAGTTCCTTGTTGTAGGATTTGTTTTTTTCAGGGAATCTTTACTTTAAGGATGTAACTCATCATTTTTTCAGTTATTCTGTGTAATTTGAGGTCTTTAGCTGTATGCTTGACTGTACCTAATTTACAGTAATTTTTATCATCTTTAATTTTTTAATGATATTCAGGAAATTCAATTCTTTGGTGCCACCCTGTGGCGTTAAAGAGTTTTGTTTTATACTTTCAAACTGAGGTGTGAAATATTACTCCTTAAAAGGAGTTTTCAATCTTTATAGTATTATCTAAGTGTTGTTTTATCCTTTAGGTTAGAACATCTGTCTTTTATCCTCCGTTTTAATTCCCATTTTATAGAATATTCTGATCTGCTATATATATTATGTGGGTTTCTGCCTGAACCTTGCTATCTCAATTTGGTATCACTTCGGTCTCATACCCTGTAAGTCATGAGTTCAGATTTTAGACTCTCTAGTTTACCCTCTTAGTGGGTTTGGAAGAGTTTGTCTTTTCTCAGTGTTTTTTTGCCACAATTTTGGGGCAGTTCAATATCATTTTCTTATCTAATTTTTATTACACCCTTTATTAATCTCCATGTCAGATCAATGATATTTTTCTTGGATGTTAAGTGTTCAGGATCTTGTGATCTTATGGCGACAGTCTCCTCTTTATATTCCAGGAGCATGACTGGAGTATTTTAGAGCAATCTTATCATTCTGGGTGTTCTTAGGACTCTATATTGCTTGTCCCTGATAAAGAATTTTTTATTGAAAATGTATATATTTGGTAGACATGATTTCAGACTCTGTTTCATGTATGGGGTCATTTCCTATGGCATAGTATTATGCAGTATATTTAATGTCTAGTGCTTTTTCACTAAGATTTTATTTTATCATTTCTCTTATATTGAGGCGATTTATGTCCTCCTTTATGAAGGTTTGGCCTATTGTATCATATACTTATTTTTTGGCGTTCTTAGGAACACTATCGTTTTTGATGTCCATGATAAAGTTCTTGGACTCATTATTTTCTTATTTCTCCTATGGAGAGATTGCTGATAGTCTCTAAAAGCTCAGGGCCTGTCGACTCGGGAAGTGTCTTCTCTCCCCATAATCATCTGGGAGTTGAGAGCATTTTTCTATTCCTTGACAGCTTGGCCTCAATTATCTTTAGTCCGGTTTATCAGATTCCTGTTTGACAACTTCACCTCAGTGGCTTACATCAACCACCAGGGAGGAACTCTGAGTTCCTTGACCATGAAGGAGGTGACTCGCATTCTGCAGTGGGCGGAAGCTCAAGGTTCTCTCCTATCTGCCATCCACATTCCAGGAGTGGTCAATTGGGAGGCAGATTTTCTGAGCAGACAGACTTTTCATCCCGGGGAGTGGGCTCTTCATCAGGAAGGGTTCTCCCAGATATCCCTCAGGTGGGGGGTTCCAGAGATGGATCTGATGGCGTCCAGTCAAAACGCCAAGGTTCCAAAGTACGGTTCTAGGTCAAGAGATCCTCAGGCCGTTCTGATAGATGCTCTATTGGTTCCTTGGATTTTCTCTCTGGCATATGTTTCCTCGGTTTGCTCTCCTTCCACAAGTCATTGCTCGTATCAAACAGGAGAGCGCTTCAGTAATCCTAGCTCCTGCATGGCCTCGCAGGATCTGGTTCGTGGATCTGGTAAAGATGTCATCTCTACCTCCTTGGAGGTTACCTCTGAGGAAGGACCTTCTAATTCAGGGTCCTTTCCTCGATCCAATCCTGGATTCTCTGAAGCGGACTGCTTGGAGATTGGACGCCTAGTACCTGTATAGATGTGTTTTTTTTTGAAGCGGTCATTTATACTATGCTTCAGGCTCGCTAACCTGTTTCTCCCAATATTTACCATAAGGTATAGAGTAAATACCTTTTTTTGGTGCGCATCTTAGGGTTTCTCCTAGAGCTGGGTGAGGATTCCCCGTATTTTATCTTTTATTCAGGATGGCCTGGAGAAAGGTTTGTCAGTCAGTTCTCTGAAGGATCAGATTTTTGCGCTATCTATCTTTTTGCCCAAGCGTCTGGCAGACTTACCAGATGTTCACGCTTTTGTTCAGGCCCTGGTTAGAATCTGGCCTGTGTTTAAACCTGTTGCTCCTCCGTGGAGCCTTAATTTAGTTCTTAAAGGTTTGCAGCAGGCTCTGTTTGAGCCAATGCATGTTGTTGACATAAGATCGTTCTTGGGAGGTTTTGTTTCTACTTGCTATGTCTTCCGCTCGCAGAGTTTCTGAGCTTTAAGCTCTGCAGTGTGATTTCCTGTACCTTATTTTTCATGCAGATAAGGCGGTCCTTCGTACTTAATTGGGTTGTCTACCTAAGGTGGTATCGGATGGAAACATTAATCAGTAAATTGTTGTTCCTTTTTGTCCTAATCCTTCTTCTCATAAGGAACGTTTTTTGCATAACTTAGATGTTGTGTGCGCGTTAAAATGAAGTTTCTGTGGAACAGATTTGCAAGGCAGCAACATGGTCCTCTCTCTCAAAAGCTGAAACAATCTCAACACACTTCCACTGTGTTAGCTCTAGGGGGCGCAAAGATATCCAAATATATGGAGAGTAAAGGGAATCACTTGATCTCAAGGTCTAAAAGTATATATGTATGCATATTAATATTATATAACCAACAAATGACCTAAATAAAAAATTATATATATATATATATATACACAGTGAGGCCTCGGTTTACAAATTTAATTCGTTCTCCGGGTCGTTTCGTATTGCGAAAAATTTGTAAACCGAAACACGGTTTCCCATAGGAATGCATTGAAAATCAATTAATGCGTTCCGGAGGTCCGAAAAAATTCAAATAAAGTGTCCAAAAAATGCTCCAAAAGGCTTAACAACTTGCTGCAAATGGCTCCAATGTCTCCAAAAGGCTCCACAACTTGCTGAAAATGGCTCCAAAAGGCTTAACAACTTGCTGCAAATGGCTCCAAAAGGCTCAACAACTTGCTGCAAAATGGCTCCAAAACCTCTCCAACACCTCCACACTGGTACCCAAACTTCATTAATTCAATCATACTTGAGTATGCAGGGGGCACAGGGGCCACTGGTTTTGTATTGCGAAAAATATTCGTAAACCGAGGGGGGCAAACCGGCATTTTGTTTCGTATTGCGAAAAAAATTCGTAAACCGAGTCAAATTTTCTTCAAATTTCGATTTCGTAAACCGAAATTTCGTATACCGAGTCGTGCGTAAACCGGGGCATCACTGTACCGAGTCGTGCGTAAACCGGGGCCTCACTGTATGTGTATATATATATATATATATATATATATATATATATATAATATATATATATAATATATATAAAGAAAATGGTAAAGTTAACAAATCTTAAAAAACAAACACAAAATATGATAAAAGCAATAAGGTCTTAATAGTCCTTATCTGTATCTGGAACTGTTCTTCAGTGATAGTAAGAGTCAATCTCTGTATGATGTTAATTCCAGGGGATAGTGGGTAATCTGGAGATCACACCCGATTGTAGGAGTCTGCTGCTTTGTCAAATTTACAGGATCTGGATACAAATTTTCTCTGTGAAATAAATCACAAAAACAAAGGTGCCTCCTAGTGTGATATAGTAAAAGCAAACAAATAATGCAATAGTTGAAATGGTACTCACAAACGGAGCAGCACTCAGTTGTGCTAAATCAAGCAGACTGGGGTCTCACAGTGTCCCAGCTCACTGTTACTGCCAGGTTGCTGGCAACTCCTATGTCCAACAGGACCGAAATAAGCTCAGGCTCTCAGGATGGAGTGATAAAAGCACAATTTAATGGCAAATATAAAAATCATTGTTTTAATTATCTAGTGTCATATTGTAGACACTTTGATTTTTACATTTGCCATTAAATTGTGCTTTTATCTCTCCATCCTGAGAGCCTGAACTTATTTCGGTCCTGTTGGACATAGGAGTTACCAGCAACCTGGCAGTAACGGTGAGCTGGGACACTGTGAGACCCCAGCCTGCTTGATTTAGCACAACTGAGTGCTGCTCAGTTTGTGAGTACCATTTCAACTATTGCATTATTTGTTTGCTTTTACTATATAACACTAGGAGGCGCCTTTGTTTTTGTGATTTATTTCACAGAGAAAATTTGTAACTTGGTCCTCTCTGCATACTTCTGGGAGAAACGTTCTTCAAGATGTGATGCCTTCTGTTTATGTCCTCCTGCCTTTTTCTCCCTCCCTGTTCATTCCTTGTCCTATAGCTTGGGTATTGGTTCCCACTAGTAATTGGAATGACGTGGTGGACTCTCCATGTCATAGGAAAGAAAACAAAATGTATGCTTACCTGATAAAAAAAAAATTCTTTCCGGACATGGAGAGTCCTCGACCCCACCCTCTTTTTAATTATAATTCTGCATTTTTTTGGTATAAACCTCAGGCACCTTTTCACCCTTGTGTTTCTTCCTTTTTCCATTTTCCTTCTGCTGAATGACTGGGGATTATGGGTAAAGAAAGTTACGCTTAACAGCTTTGCTGGGGTGCTCTTTGCCGCCTCCTGCTGGCCAGGAGTTGAATATCCCACTAGTAATTGGAATGACGTTGTGGACTCTCCATGTCCAGAAATAAATACATTTATCAGGTAAGCATAATTTTTTTTTTTCCATTAAAATAATTCCGTGAGCATAGGGGTGACAATAAATTGCTTTATTTGCATCAGATCCAAGGGATTTATGGCTGAAATAATTTAGCAAATTGTTAGCAAAGGTTGAACATAGTATCTGTAAAATATCCGTAATATCTGAAAAATAGCCGTAAAACCGCTTGTTCTTTTGTAACTAAAATCAGACTACTCATTAATGTCACAATCTAAATCCCTCTCAAGGTTTACTCTAGGGACAGCGTAATTTAAAGCACCTCTGGGATTACTGTCCAGCAGAGATAAAGAGAAATGTCCTCTGTTCTGCTGAACAAAAAGTTACCTGGTGCCTGTGACCTCACTAGGGATAGATCTGAGTTTTCATATGTCACTATGACATTCCAAGAAGTGGCCTATTCAGCAGATGTCAGATTTTTTTTCTGGGAATTTCTACCCCATTGTTCACTTGAAGAGTTCTGGGTCTCTTGATACTAAAATGTTAATTACCAAAGACTGAGAATAAGGTGAGAATAAAAATACAACTCACTGTCTTTACTTACAGTGATTTATACCAGCAGCATTTACCAGTGTACCTGCAAGTAGTTTATTGATCTTTGGTACAGGTGGCCCTTGGTTTACAACGGTTCAATTTGCACCGTTTCAGAATAACAACCTTTTTTTTTCCAGCCATGTGACTGCTATTGAGAAGCAGTGCATTGATTAAAATAGCCAGTAGGTGGAGCTGTCCGCTTGTGTTGCAGCAAAGAAATGCAAGCCAAGCAAGCTGAAATTAATCATTTTAAACAGACCAGAGCTATCGAGTAGCTTGCAAAGGAACAAGATATTCCGGTCTATAAATCAGTCCAGATTGGAATGCATAGAAAGAACTGTTTGCATAAAATGCAAGTAAAGTCTGTGTTATGTGATTATTTTATTAGGTTTATAATGCTGTTTAGCATTTAAAGTCTTCATTTCAAAGCTTTAAAAATAATGTATTAGGTGTTACTTATGACAATTTTGAGAGGGGCCTGGAACCTAACTCCCTCACTTCCCATTGACTTACATTATAAATTGGGTTTCAATTTACAACGCTTTCGATTTACAACCATTCCTTCTGGAACCTAACCCTGGCGTAAACTGAGGGCTACCTGTATTTGCTTGAAACCTCTTCTGAGACGCAACCATATGTATTAGCGCACACACCATATTGTTATGCATTACCAGCTGATAACCCCCTCTACTCAGTGTCCTCTTCGCCATGTGTTGTACAGGAACCTTTCACCATCGCCAAACCCAACTGATTTGAAATTCTTGACCTGTCTCACGGGTGTTTGCTCTTTTTCACAATGTGTCTTGTCAAGTCTTTCGCTCTCTTCCCATCTGCAGTTTGGCTTCCACGCACGATATTCTCTCAGCAGCACTCGGTGAACAAGTCGTTCAGTACTTCTGCTCTTCTCACCTGGCCTGTTCCCACCAATTTGCCATTTAAGCCATTACCACTTGTCAGGCCTTTTCTCACTGGTTGTGCAAACTCCTCTGTTCCTTTCATGCATTTCCCTTTCACACAGTTGAACAAACATTTTTGCTGCGTGCTATATTATTCGTCTGTAGAGCCCCCTTTTTAGACCCTAAATTTGAACAGATTAAATACTTCAATCCATTTTAATTTCTCTGACTCATGTTCTTATGATTTAATCTGAACGGATGGATGTATAGCCTTTTGTTAGTAGGTAGGTGCAATCTCCCAGTAATTCATACATTTTTATACAATAATTATATTGCTCTTTTTTGAAATGGATGGTTTTAATCTCATGCTTTTATCTCCATCATAACTCAAATGAGTATCCATTCTGGAAAACTTTGTGATTTTTCTTTCTCTAAAGATCCATATTTTCTGGTTGTTTGAGATAAGTGAGTGAGTTTGTACTCTCATTTCCAATGCAGGTCATCCTGAGGGTAGTCGTCGTCACCTTCTAGGCCTCTATAATTGGCAGCAACCTTTGTGAATCTTCAGCCTTTTCAATCAAGGGAACTGAATCGTTATGTGGATGTTTTTATTTACATTTTAAAAAAATTAAGAAGTCCAAATATAGATCTCATGGCTTTAAAGAAAAAAAGTGCAGCGTAACCAAGTACTGTGCAGCAGACATGGATCGTTACACATTCAGCTCTAGAGGTGGTGGGATCTCTTGTAGATCAGATTTGCTTATATCTGTTTTCATGTGTTCTCCTTCTTTTTGTTTCAAAAGATCAAGTGGTATGAACAGAGAACTACTCTTCTGTCTTGCCAGTAAGCTCCTAATTCTTGGAGCTTGTCCATCTGTTGGGCAGATTCACTGGCTAGTTCTCCAGTCTTCTTTTATACATTACATTGTTAAAGGGACAGTCAACACCCGAAAGAAGGTGAAATGAGGGTGTAATACACATCAATGTGTATTACTGCCCTTAGGGGGCGCCTCCTATAGCCTAACAACTAAACATATGTTCAAACAATATCAGTTAACTAAATTAATACTTGTAAGAGATATATATATACAGAAACATACATATATATAAAAGTGTGCCAACATAAAGTCCAGTAAGTGATATAGATATAGTCCCAATCAGTGGTAAGTCCAAAAAAACAGTAGTAGGCAGCTCTCGGTCTTAGGATGGTCTTCCTGAAAGATGGGTAACTAGAAAAAAAGAAAACACAGAGGCGCCAAACATGGCCTAGTATAGCCAGATACCAGATATAACAATTCACAGGGTAGCAATTGGATACTCACAAAGGAGACGCACCCAATGGTGCTATTGAAGCAGACTGGAGCCTCTCAGTGGTCCAGCTCACTGATGTATCTCACGTATCAGTTGTGGTCCAAGGACCACAACTGATACGTGAGATACATCAGTGAGCTGGACCACTGAGAGGCTCCAGTCTGCTTCAATAGCACCATTGGGTGCGTCTCCTTTGTGAGTATCCAATTGCTACCCTGTGAATTGTTATATCTGGTATCTGGCTATACTAGGCCATGTTTGGCGCCTCTGTGTTTTCTTTTTTTCTAAACACCCGAAAGAACTTTATCCCATACCTTCGATCAGCCAAAGACAATGCGCCTGCACTGCATCCCATTTTCAACACCTCTAACGTTATACTAGTAATTGTCCAAATCATATGTTTTTCTAATAGAGATATGGCAGCCAAGCTCCTCCTCCTTCGTCTCCTTTACTAAATGCCATGCTCGTTCATGTATGAACCGTTGACGCATGCACATTTTAAGTTCTGTCAGTTTTCAAGCCGAAATCAGAAGTGCAAGCGTGAACGCGTGTTAAGAATTCAGCCGAGGATTTGATTCTGATTGGCTGATTCAATTAAACTGAAACCTACTACGTCACGGCGGGGGGAGTTTGGCTGCCATATCTCTATTAGTAAAACGTATGTGCTTTGTCTGATTACTCGTATAACGCTAGAGGTGTTGAAAATGGGATGTGGTGCAGGCGCATCGTCTTTGGCGGATCGAAGGTATGGGATAAAGTTCTTTCGGGTGTTGACTGTCTCTTTAAGGTCTTGCTATACTGGTACTCATACTTTGGTTACTGAATCTCACTCTAGGCTTTTTCAGATGGTGATTATACATCCTGTTGCATTTTTATGAACAGGTAACAGCACAGGATCATTATGTGCGAATAGAATAATGTCCAATGAGCTTGCACACACGGCAGGGCATCCTGGCCTCATGGTAATGTATCTTGCACAGACAGCAGTGCATCTTAGGCACATGGTAATGTATCTTGCACACACGACAGTGCATCCCGAGCACATGGTAATGTATCTTGCACACACGACATTGTATCTCGGGCACATGGTAATGTATCTTGCACACACGACATTGTATCTCGGGCACATGGTAATGTATCTTGCACACACAACATTGTATCTCGGGCACATGGTAATGTATCTTGCACACACGACATTGTATCTCGGGCACATGGTAATGTATCTTGCACACACGACAGTGCATCCCGAGCACATGGTAATGTATCTTGCACACACAACATTGTATCTCGGGCACATGGTAATGTATCTTGCACACACGACATTGTATCTCGGGCACATGGTAATGTATCTTGCACACACGACATTGTATCTCGGGCACATGGTAATGTATCTTGCACACATGGCAGGGCATCCTGAACACATGGTAATGTATCTTGCACACACGACAGGTCATCCCGGGCACATGGTAATGTATCTTGCACACACGACATTGTATCTCGGGCACATGGTAATGTATCTTGCACACACGACATTGTATCTCGGGCACATGGTAATGTATCTTGCACACACGACATTGTATCTCGGGCACATGGTAATGTATCTTGCACACATGACAGTGCATCCCAGGCACATGGTAATGTATCTTGCACACATGGCAGGGCATCCTGAACACATGGTAATGTATCTTGCACACACGACAGGTCATCCCGGGCACATGGTAATGTATCTTGCACACACGACAGGTCATCCCGGGCACATGGTAATGTATCTTGCACACACGACAGGTCATCCCGGGCACATGGTAATGTATCTTGCACACACAGCAGGGCATCCCGGGCACATGGTAATGTATCTTGCACACACAACAGGACATCCCAGGCACGTGGTAATGTATCTTGCACACACAGCAGGGCATCCCGGGCATATGGTTATGTATCTTGCACACATGACAGTGCGTCCCGAGCACATGGTAATGTATCTTGCACACACGACAGTGCATCCCGAGCACATGGTAATGTATCTTGCACACACGACAGTGCATCCCGAGCACATGGTAATGTATCTTACACACACGGCAGTGCATTCGGGGCACATGGAAATGTATCTTGCACACACGACAGTGCATCCCAAGCACTTTATCCCACCTGAGGCTCATATGATGTCAATTCAAATAAGATAATGATTTGTCAGTAAGTATTCCAGAAGTAGACTTATTTAATAGTCTAATAAATAACAATGCATAGTTTTTTTTTGTTTTTATACCGATCTAAATGATTATTTACAGTCACACATTGCAGTAGGCAGGTAGCTCTAGGTCACGATGCCTTCTTACTCTTACATTCCCCAAATGTTGTTACAAATCAGTGACCCCTGGTTGTCTGAACACTCCTTGTCCTTGGCCCCTGGGAGTAAGAAAGATTAAACAAATATTCACTAAATTGTTGGCAGCAGATTTCCCTGTGCCTAAGGCAGCATAAACCTCTCTATGCTTCCCAGCGCTTGTCTGTATGATCAGACCTTTCTGTGCCTGCTACCTTGTTACTAGGGCTGTATAGAGTCATAGTCATGGTTGCCCTAATAAGGAGAGTGGTTGAATTATAACCAGTACTCAGAGGAACTTGCATGGTGTCTGCCTGGGGTTTGCTCTGGCATTTAGTATAAAAAGTTTAGCCAGTAGTAAAAAGCTTCATCCTCCAGGAAGTGTTTAGTGTTAAACTATGACTGTTCTTCTCTCTTCGTGTGGACCTTGGAACTGGAGGTTCTGAGCCTCGCTGAGCAAGAGGAATCTGGTCCAAAATGTGACCTCCATGGTGCCCTCATCATTTTCTTGTTGGGCTTGTGAGAAGAGTGTTCTGCACAGAATACATATGTTCACTCGACAATACGCACTTTATATTTAAATATAGTCATACTTCGTTCTATTGCACTTGCTTCTTGTGTTTTGCATTTTTTTTTTTTTTATACAAATTGAAGGTTTGTGGCCACCCTACGTTGAGCAAGATTTTCAGCGCCATTTTTACAACAAATATACATGTTTACACATTTATACACATATAAATGCGTAAATACACACCCACACATATATATATATGTGTGTGTGTGTATGTACACATATATAAACACGTATACACACACACACATATATGTGTGTGTGTGTGTATACACACCGCCAGCAAAAAGGTTACGACTTGCTGAAGGCTCAGATGATGGTTAGCATTTTTTAGCAATAAAGTATTTTTGAATTAAGGTATGTACATTGTTTGTCTTTTAGACATACTACTATTGCACACTTAAAAGACTACAGTATAGTGAAAATATACCTTTCTAAGAAAAACTTTCTAAATATCAAGTTTCCTGAAGAATAGTTTGCTTTATAATTTCCAGAAAGCGGATTTTAAGCACTAATGAGGTCCCTGCACAAATGCATCTACCACTGCCTTATGACTCAACATAATTGTGTTCCTTCCGTTTTCTTCCCTTGATCTCACGGACAGAGTTGCTGTATGGAAATGTTTATCCGCAAGTCTTGTCACATACGTGCCTCTTGTTTCCAATAAAAACACAAATATAGTTGTACCCCTTAATTTAACTTGTGAAGAATAATCTCCCTTAACTCGCTTATCCCAGCAAATGCCAAAATGTTTTATATTTTGTTTTTGTTACAAGAGACTCTTAATTTGTCTTTATCTCTTGTATTATCAGTTTCACCGTGACACTTTCCAGTTAAGCAGATGACCCATGGTGTCACACACTTCACATTTATGTTATTAAACTTATGTCTTTATTTCCATCTCTGCAGCTTAATCATTTTGTCACCCCTGGTGGTGATAACGATACCAGGTTTCTCTTGCTTTGTGTTGTCTTGTTTGGTTAATAACTGATATAAAACACGTTTGTGTTTGTGAGAATGTGAGTTGTATATGACAACTATAACAATTTATAGGTTAATGATGCACAATATATCACTGCACTACACAGCTCCATATGACTTATTTCCATACAAAGTCTCGTTCAGCAAGTTATCATCAGTAATACATAAAATTTGCTGTCTTCGAAACACTGAAAAATAAACAAGAACAGTTGAGGTCAGTGTGTAACATTGTTTATTACAGATGACTTGTAAACGCTGTGTAATAAGTAAATATTACTGCACAAGTATTTGTGCCAAGTGTTCCTGATTGTAACTGTGTTTGACATTTTCCCATCATCTGACAACAATACAACTCTGTAACAAAACAGTCAGTAAAATTCTAGTGTGATAGTGGTCAGTGTGCGGCAGAATTGCAGAACTGAAAATTCATAAATTGCAGTTAAGTAGTTATCCAAACAAAACTAGATCTGGAGAATCTCTCCCTAAAGAGGGCAAAAGTGCAAATGTACCGTTCTGTGCTCTGGCATTGTCTCTGTATTGGCTCAATTATAAAGTTGTGAGTGTTATATCCCAGTTATTGGCTAGGCTGATCCCTGGAGGAGGACAGCGATTTTAATTTCATGCCCCACTGGCTGCAGTTAGTGACGGATAGGGCTCTCAGATAAAGCAGCGGCTGTGTATTCCATCTCAGATTGTGTATAGGAATGGCATGTGCTCCAACCTGCAGGCTCCCCTTGCCCCCCCCACCAGAAGAGAGAAATAAGAGAGACACCAGCAACCTTCAGACAAGTATGCCGTCACCAGGAATGGCTAATTAGATGACACTACGCGTGGCAGCAGTTTGGTATATAACGCTGCTTGGACTGAGATTTTATCAGGGACCATCATAAACCAGACACGGCATCCCGGGCAGCAGCTGGTGATGATTCTCAGAATGGTGGATCCGCAGAGATGCGCTCAAATCATGGCTGAGTGGCTCTTACAAGTTGGGTTTTTTTTTTTTTTTTTTTTAGAATTTCCTTTTTTTCAGCTCATATTGGTGCGCGTGTTGTGTGTTATTTGTGTCTTATTTATGTATCTGCTGCCTTTAGGGACTTGCATGTGCTGATTCAGGTGCTTAGGGGCTTTTGTTTGGATTTAGTGAGGGGGCTGCAGGTGTTGATTTAAAATTAGAATTTTGTTACTGGTAGCGGAAACCACTTTCTGGTGTAAAATAATTTTGAATTTTAAAAACTATAAAACATCTGCTCTTCCATTTTTTTAAGAATGTTTTGTTTGCTTGTTTGTTTTATTAAAGATGTTTTTCATGTATTAGTGAAAGATCATTGTGGAACTTAACATATCCACTGCTGATTATTTTATCTTTATTTGTTTATGATCCACTAATAAGTTAACCCTATGCTATAGTGAGGCGTTTATTAATGATGCGCACAGTAGTAGCTATGCTTATATCACATGCTCCCTGCTCTTGTGATTAATCACTGTTATTTATTTCTAATTGGTTATCTTATGTTCTCAATTGGTCTTATTAGTGTGAAGTTGGAAAGTACCTGGTATCTCAAATATAACTTATTAAATAGGATTTCTAATAGCCTGAAGAATATTAAAATCAGCTTCATAAATACCTCAGTCTTGCGCTGGGTATTAAATACAGATACATTTCCTCTCTGTTTCCCCGAACCCTTAGGTTTCTTTCTGTGTTTGAAGGTTTTAATAAGCTTTGTTAAATGAACCTTTTCCCAACATTGGGTCCCTCGCTGATAAAATATTATGCCTGCAGGCAGCAGACGGTGCACAGGGGTTACCTTGTCATTCCACTTGTCGTTTTGTCCCATTTTCAGGGAATGTGTTGAAATTATAATTTATAGTCTGCTCTAGGTAACCCCGGGAGATTTTGTCCTTTTTATGTTCTGCAATATCTGCCGGTTGAATGTGTCTTTACCCATTTTTTTCACCAGCGACTAATTTTGCTTCCAGTTATTTCTTATGTTTGCCCGGGGTTATTAGAGGCTATTGATTGTGTCAGCTGTTCAGAGATCTGTATTGTGATAGTATCTGAGTTTGTTTTTGTGAGTTTATAGAAGTCTGTGCCAAAGAGTCAATCAATATACATTTATATAGACTGAGACCCCTTTGTTGTGGGGAAATGCATGCATTTCCTTTGTTTCCTGCTAATTGTTGGTATTCCATATAATGTATAAAATGCATTGCCCTTAAGTGGACATGAAACCCAAAATTTTTATTTCATGATTCAGATAGAGAATACAATTTCAAACAACTTTCCAATTTACTTCTATTATTTAATTTGCTTCTTTCTCTTGTTATCCTTTGCTGAAAGGTTTATCTAGGCAAGTTCATGTGCAGCAGAGTACCTAGGTTCTAGCTGTTGATTGGTGGCTGCATATATAAACTGATTGTCATTGGCTCACCCATGTGTTCAGTTAGAAACCAGTAGTGCATTGCTGCTCCTTCAACAAATGATACCAAGAGAATAAAACAGATTAGATAATGGAAGTAAATTGGAAAGTTGTTTAAAATTGTATTCTCTATCTGAATCATGAAAGAAAATATTTGGGTTTCATGTCCCTTTAAATTATAATTTCTGGAACGACTTATCACCATGGAATAACTTTATACCTACCTGAGGAGGCCTCACATCTGCTTAGTGTTGCCCTTGGGATTGAAAATAAACATTGATATACATTATGTGCCACAATATGGGGGCCCTAGTGAGATATAGTGGCTGGTTATTAATAACCATTTAGCAGAGTGTTTCTATAAGCGACTGTTAGCGGCACTTTAGGTGAATCTCTAGTAATTGTTGTTTTCTCAGGTCACATTTCTTTGTATAATAAGAACTTAAGTCATTTTCTCCTTGTTATTCACAGGCCCATGAGCGCTCAGAAAGCTCCGAAGTGGCCTTTGTTACTCAACTGGTGAAGAAGCTGATGATAATCATTGCACGACCTGCTCGTCTCCTGGAGTGTCTGGTAAGGATGATATTACTGTTATTGTAGCATCCCACCCTGCCTATTCTTGTTACAGGCCCTTCCCTCATTACAGGCCCTTCCCTCATTACCCAACCTATTCTTGTTACAGGCCCCTCCCTCATTACCCCACTTATTCTTGTTACCCCACCCTCCCTCATTACCCCCCTTTTCTAGTTACAGGCCCCTCCCTTGTTACACCACTCCTCCATTACCCTGTCTATTCTAGTTACAGGCCCCTCCCTCACCCTGTCTATTCTAGTTACACCACTCCTCCATTACCCTGTCTTTTCTAGTTACAGGCCCCTCCCTCATTACCCCGCATTTTCTAGTTACAGGCCCCTCCCTCATTACCCCACCTATTCTAGTTACAGGTCCCACCCTGCCTTTTCTAGTTACAGGCCCCTCCCTCTTTACCCCACCTATTTACCCCACTTATTCTTGTTACACCACCCCTCCCTCATTACCCCACCTATTCTAGTTACAGGCCCCTCCCTCATTACCCCACCTATTCTTGTTACACCGCCTCTCCCTCATTACCTCACCTATTCTAGTTACAGACCCCTCCCTCATTACCCCACTTATTCTAGTTACAGGCCCCTCCCTCTTTAACCCACCTATTCTTGTAACACCATCCCTCCCTTATCACCCATCTGTTCTAGTTACAGACCCCTCCCTCATTACCTCACCTATTCTAGTTACAGCCCCCCTCCCTCATTACCCCACCTATATTATTTACATCGCCGCTCCCTCATTACCTCCACCTATTCTTGTTACACCACCCCTCCCTTATCACCCCATCTATTCTAGTTACAGACCCCTCCCTCATTACCCCACCTATTCTAGTTACACCGCCGCTCCCTCATTTCCCCATCTATTCTAGTTACAGCCCCCCTCCCTCATTACCCCACATGTTCTTGTTACACTGCCGCTCCCTCATTACCCCACCTCTTCTTGTTACACCACCCCTCCCTTATTACCCCATCTATTCTAGTTACAGCCCCCCTCCCTCATTACCCCACCTATATTATTTACATTGCCGCTCCCTCATTACCCCCACCTATTCTAGTTACAGGCCCCTCCCTCATTACCCTACCTATTCTTGTTACACCACCCTTCCCGCATTACTCCACCTATTCTAGTTACAGGCCCCTCCTTCATTTCCGCCCCTCCCTCATACCCCACCTTTTCTAGTTACAGGCCCCTCCCTCATTACCCCACCTATTCTAGTTACAGACCCCTCTATTTCCGCCCCTCCCTCATTACCCCACCTTTTCTAGTTACAGCCCCCTCCCTCATTACCCCACCTATTCTAGTTACATTGCCCCTCCCCCATTACCCCATCTTTTCAAATTACATTGCCCCTCTCTCATTACCCCACCTATTCTAGTTACAGACCCCTCTTTCATTTCCGCCCCTCCCTCATTACCCCACCTATTCTAGTTACATTGCCCTTCCCCCATTACCCCATCTTTTCAAATTACATTGCCCCTCTCTCATTACCCCACCTATTCTAGTTACAGACCCCTCTTTCATTTCCGCCCCTCCCTCATTAGCATAACTATTCTTGTTCCACCACCCTTCCCTCATTACCCCAACTATTCTGGTTACAGGCCCCTCCCTCATTACCCTAACTTTTCTGGTTACAGGCCCCTCCTCATTACCCTAACTTTTCTGGTTACAGGCCCCTCCTCATTACCCTAACTTTTCTGGTTACAGGCCCCTCCTCATTACCCTAACTATTCTAGTTATAGGCCCCTCCCTCATTACCCCACCCATTCTAGTTATAGGCCCCTTCCTCATTACCCCAGCCCTTATCTTTGCACCGCCCCTTCCTCATTACGCCGGCCATTCTCTGTGCACCACCCCTACCTCATTACCCTGTCCCTTCTCTTTGCACCGCCCTTTTAGGATTCCAGTACCTTTATAGCAATTTCTTTGAGTTATTGTCATGTTTTTGCACTGATTGGTTCTGACACCTAAGTAACCTAAACAGTAATAATAGTGTATAATATCATATACCTGTCTCACACAGATTGTTACAATAACACATTTTAACTAATAGGCTTTTGAATATATATAGTCTTGTCATTTTAAATCATTAAGAATATTTCAGACTCTTCCTGATAGCAACTCCTGTTCTGATTTGATTTTACTTTAAAATTGTATTTTAATAGTAATAGAAAATTAAATGGAGTGACTAATATAGATAAAGAAAAAAAAATGTAACTGAGCAATGAAAAGCCACTAAACATTCCCCTGATTACAGGAGAAATATTGGGCACTAGTGCTATAGCTTCATGCGTGTCTCATGCCTGTCTCTCTAGTGCTTCCATCATAATTGCACTTGTAACTCTGGCAAGATTTATTTTTAATTAAAAATTGAATAACCGTGTTCCCCACAGAAAATGTTGCCAGCGAGGTGGCATTATGTAGTTGCTTGGTGGGAGCAGTGCAATACTTTTAAATATTATAACCCTTTCTTCTCTCTGCAAATGCTACTTGCTATTCAAAGCTCATAATAATGTTTTAATTTTTACATACATTGATTTAATGTTAATTTGTGCGACAAACGGCTAATTTTAGCTGAATGTTGGCTTATATTTTATCTGGGTGGTCAGTAAAATCAGCCAGGTAGTGCACATGTTAAATAGATCCTGGGCAGATCAATAAGAATGCAGATTTGGTTTATATTGGGACATAACAGGCGTGTTAGAAACAAATGGCTGAGGATCATACGCCAGAACCGATAGTAGCACTGCACTTCTTATGCAAGGTCCTCATTGTCTTCTTTAAGGCCTCTCATGCACGGTTATAGTGTCGACATACTGGTGATTTTTATTCCACTGATTGTGTTGGTGGGAGACGTGCAGGACATTCTTAAAGGGACATGAAACCCCAAATTTTTCTTTCATGATTCAGATAGAGAATACAATTTTAAACAACTTTCCAATTTACTTCTATTATTTAAATTGCTTTCTTCTCTTGTTATCCTTTGCTGAAAGGTTTATCTAGGCAAGCTCAAGAGCAGCAGAGAAACCTAGGTTCTAGCTGTTGATTGGTGCCTGCATATATATATTGTTTGTGATTGGCTCACCTATGTGTTAAGTTAGAAACCAGTAGTGAATTGCTACTCCTTCAACAAATGATTCCAAGAGAAAGAACCAGATTAGATAATAGAAGTAAATTAGAAACTTGTTTGAAATGGTATTCTGTGTCTGAATCATGAATGAAAATGTTTGGGTTTCATGTCCCTTTAAGTTGGTGCTCCTGTGTCAGCAACAAACCAACAAGATATTTATTCTTTGAATTTTTTTAACAAATTAAGGAAACAAACAATATGTATTGTGGTCTGTGTATGTAATATGCCCTTTTATAGCGCTGTGGTACTTTAATGAATTAATATCTTATGTATAATGTGTATATATAATTGTTATAATAAATCCAGTTTGTTTTAGTGCCTGCACTTTGTGTCTATCGCACATCGTGTTCTTGTGATTTGCTGCTCACTTCACAACCAGCAAGTGTGACCTTCAGGAGACAGGATCTTCATAATTATTCATTTATCAACGTCACTTTTTGGTTTTCTAAAGGACACAACCTTTGTACCCTATGGGACACACACAGATCCGCAACACTAATGCTGCCAATCACCTCTAGCTGCGGTTACCTTGGTCAGGGTTATTTAGCTGCTCTGTTTGCTCTGCAGTAATTGACAGGTATTTCCCCCTGAATGTGAGGACGTGTGAAGGAAGTTCATGATGTTTTCTATTAACTTGCAATTGTATTCCACGGTGATTGTGTATAAATATATCAGTAATTTATTGCAGAGCTTTGAATTAGACTGTCTGGCACTTTAGGACAAGTTCATGTCTATATATATATATATATATATATATATATATATATATATACTTTATTTTCAGTTAATTTCACATACAAATTCCCTCCTATCATGCAACAGCATCAGTTAGTAATGATTTGTAACATTATCTGTATAAGGCTTATTTGGTACTTCGGTATTCTTGTTAAATTGAACAGACTGGGTATTTTATCCATATTGCTCACTGCTTATCTAAAAGAAACCTTACGCAATTTGGTTTCCATTGCAAAGTTGATAAGAGATTACGATTTATCACGTTAGTTCTTTAGTTTCCCCCAGAGAGGAACCTCTGCTCTGTCCATAGAGTCCAAACGAAGCTGCCATGAATCATGTCTTTCCCTGGCTATCCACAGCAGGCATTTGTTATATATAAGTGAACTTCACAATGCTGTAGTAACAAGTCTACAACGCGACAATGAATATGAAGAATTTCTATCATCATCATTATAGTCTGAGTTCATTTTTTCAGTGTTTGCCTAATGAATATATCCATATAACACCTTTGGATTCATAAAGTGTTTTTACAATCCCAGAACCATTAAAAACATTTATAGAAATCTCAGTTTTGCTCCGTGTTCCTGACACATCCAATGTAAACGGACATTTCATTATATAGACAGTAACGAGCCCAATAACAGTTTTACATATAAAAGAAAGCCACAATGTCTTTGTATATACAAACCTAAAACCTTCAATGTCTGTAGATCATCAGAACATTGTTCCCGGGAGATAAAAGTACCAACTGGTGAGCAAAATGTGTAAAAATTATAGGTTGTCACAATCCATTGTGTTTCAGGTAGTTCCCTTTGTTATCCTGCATATTCTGTATCATTCCCAGTATTATCGGACCAGTATAGTACACAATGGTGATAGCTGTGTATGTAGCCTAAGCAGCTAATGTTTGCCCACTACACTGTGTGCTGGAGCTTATAAGTTAGAAGTGCTCCTGATATTACTCTAGTAGGTCTATAAAGCAGCTTGTGCACCTGCCATTGTCACTTGTGTGGGGGGGAGCAGGTGGAGGCCGGGATAGGAGCTCTTTGACGTGAGTAATGAACTTCAAAGCTTGTAGTGACAGCTCTGAAAATGAACCTGCAGATAGAGAGAAAAGATAATAAGTGAATACGTGTACGCCTACAGCAGTATGTGCAGCTCTGTATACCTTCTCATGTCATCATGGCTTGGCATAAAATTAGTAGCAACATAAAATATGGTATTATTTGTGATTGATTGTATATTTTTTCCCACACATACTTTAGTCATTTTTAGGAAAAACATCTTAAATTAAACAGAAGTTCTATTCCTTGATAGGGGATTTCATTTAAAAAAACAAAAACATTTTCAGTGATCTCCCTGGGACTTAGCCAGGCGTTGTGCCCATTCATTTTACTTACCACCTGGCTAACATTTAAGCCAATATTAAGATATAATTAGCTAACATTTGATGTTTTCAGTGTTTGCCCAAATTATCATGAAATCATTTTATGTTAAATTATGCAATTAATTTGTACTTTGGAAAGCTTAAGTAATATTTATAAATAACATTAAATGTTATAAAATAAAGTATTACACGGCCCCCACACAGCTGGCAAAATATTCTTCGGAGAACACTGATGTTTTGAACCTATTTTAATTTATTCTTAATTTTTATTATTTTTCCATTTGGATTCAAATCAGTAGTGATAGAGTTCTTGTCACGCTGCCGTATGATGTTAACCAGCAACACGAGAACTAAGGAATAGCACTTTCTACAATGACACCTAAGTTGTAGATGCTAAACAGCACATCCAACTAGTTTGTTTTATGAATGTCTAGTAAAGTGATTAAACTGGAACTTGCTTTAATCTTTTATCTAATTACACTTGTAATGAGTAACACATTGTATAGGGTTATATGACACAAGTAACATATTGTATAGGGTTATATGACATGAGTAACATATTGTATAGGGTTATATGACATGAGTAACATATTGTATAGGGTTATATGACATGAGTAACATATTGTATAGGGTTATATGACATGAGTAACATATTGTATAGGGTTATATGACATGAGTAACATATTGTATAGGATTATATGACATGAGTAACATATTGTATAGGGTTATATGACATGAGTAACATATTGTATAGGGTTATATGACATGAGTAGCACATTGTATAGGGTTATATGACATGAGTAACATATTGTATAGGGTTATATGACATGAGTAACATATTGTATAGGGTTATATGACATGAGTAACACATTGTATAGGGTTATATGACATGAGTAACACATTGTATAGGGTTATATGACATGAGTAACATATTGTATAGGGTTATATGACATGAGTAACATATTGTATAGGGTTATATGACATGAGTAACACATTGTATAGGGTTATATGACATGAGTAACACATTGTATAGGGTTATATGACATGAGTAACACGTTGTATAGGGTTATATGACATGAGTAACACATTGTATAGGGTTATATGACATGAGTAACACGTTGTATAGGGTTATATGACATAAGTAACACGTTGTATAGGGTTATATGACATGAGTAACACATTGTATAGGGTTATATGACATGAGTAGCACATTGTATAGGGTTATATGACATGAGTAACACATTGTATAGGGTTATATGACATGAGTAACATATTGTATAGGGTTATATGACATGAGTAACATATTGTATAGGGTTATATGACATGAGTAACACATTGTATAGGGTTATATGACATGAGTAACATATTGTATAGGGTTATGACATGAGTAGCACATTGTATAGGGTTATGTGACATGAGTAGCACATTGTATAGGGTTATGTGACATGAGTAACACATTGTATAGGGTTATGTGACATGAGTAACACATTGTATAGGGTTATGTGACATGAGTAACACATTGTATAGGGTTATGTGACATGAGTAACACATTGTATAGGGTTATGTGACATGAGTAACACATTGTATAGGGTTATATGACATGAGTAACATATTGTATAGGGTTATATGACATGAGTAGCAAATTGTATAGGGTTATGACATGAGTAACACATTGTATAGGGTTATATGACATGAGTAACACCTTGTATAGGGTTATATGACATGAGTAACACCTTGTATAGGGTTATATGACATGAGTAACACACTGTATAGGGTTATGACATGAGTAACACATTGTATAGGGTTATGTGACATGAGTAATATATTGTATAGGGTTATGTGACATGAGTAATATATTGTATAGGGTTATGTGACATGAGTAACACATTGTATAGGGTTATGTGACATGAGTAATATATTGTATAGGGTTATATGACATGAGTAACATATTGTATAGGGTTATATGACATAAGTAACACATTGTATAGGGTTATGACATGAGTAACACATTGTATAGGGTTATGTGACATGAGTAACACATTGTATAGGGTTATGTGACATGAGTAACACATTGTATAGGGTTATGTGACATGAGTAACACATTGTATAGGGTTATGTGACATGAGTAACACATTGTATAGGGTTATGTGACATGAGTAACACATTGTATAGGGTTATGTGACATGAGTAACACATTGTATAGGGTTATGTGACATGAGTAACACATTGTATAGGGTTATGTGACATGAGTAACACATTGTATAGGGTTATGTGACATGAGTAACACATTGTATAGGGTTATGTAAACAATAAAGGTTACCTTTTAGTGGGACAAATTGCAGCCGCAGGGTTTGTGCAAGTAAAAAATGATATCTTTATTGTAAGATCATAGACAGGGTGTCAAACAAACTCAGGGGTACATTGAAACAATGGCAAACGTCTGACGCGTTTCCTGCCCGGAGGCACTTCGTCAGGGACTGAACTTGTATAAACATTAAACAACTTAAAAAGGCTTGCCTGCCTACGTCACAATGAGAGCACCTGTGTACTTCAATTAAAGGGACAGAATAGTACTGTCAATGGAAACGGATTAATGCTCGGTCAAAATAAGAACCCCTTTAAAGGGCTTAGCACAAGTTAAAATTGGATTCTAAGTAATCAATGTGTATGAATCTTGTATCAATGTAAATTACTTATGGGAATGCAATATAAACGTATAATGACCGTGCTAGCATGTTGTTGATTATATCAGTACACAGTTAATAAGATGTTAAAATAAAATAAGATAACATTGCTCCGTAGGTAGACAAAAGGAAATGTCAATAAAAATAAGTTGAAAAGAAAAAATGTAGAATAAAATATCTAAACTAATTGTTATAGCAATGTACTGCAGACTCTCAGAGGAAATGGGAGTTGATTCTAATATCAAACTTTCAAAGAGTGAAATAAGTAAAATCTCATACGTAATTTCAATAGTATTGGTAAGATACATGTAAACTATATTGGTACCAGGGATATAGTTATATGCATGTAGCAGACAACTGAAAATGGGAGATACTTAAACAAAAACAACTTTTGATACATTTAACTGATGTTATTTGATCAATTCCTCCGTTAACTAAGATATTAAGTTACATTGAGCATTAGGACACAAAGGGCAAGGGGTGTAACTTCGTGAAGAAAATGTGATGTTAAAATTCAAATAAAGTGAAGTAGAAAACCCATAGTTCTAGTGATAAGATGCATCTACATTCTAATTCTAGTGATAAGATGCTTCTACTTTGAACATTGGATACAAAATAAGACATGCCTCATATTGAGGTTTTGTGAAATGTGATGCTAACTATAGTATAGTAGTGAAAATTTGTAATTATTAATTTATATTTGTTATTTTTGATTTTCACCACTTCGAAACATGAAATTGATTAAAAAATCAATTCATAAGTTTCAAATGATGTGTTATCCTTTATTTATGTGCCTTTTATAATACCTATATAGGTGGCATTATGACGTACGAAAGCACAACTTTCACTATTTTTTCACATAAATTTCTTTAAAGCGTTTGTCATTCTCTGTACCTTTATTTTGATTTTTGCCAACCCTTATCCAATACGTCATAATGCCACCTATATAGGTATTATAAAAGGCACATAAATAAAGGATAATAACACATCATTTGAAACTTATGAATTGATTTTTTAATCAATTTCATGTTTCGAAGTGGTGAAAATCAAAAATAACAAATATAAATTAATAATTACAAATTTTCACTACTATACTATAGTTAGCATCACATTTCACAAAACCTCAATATGAGGCATGTCTTATTTTGTATCCAATGTTCAAAGTAGAAGCATCTTATCACTAGAATTAGAATGTAGATGCATCTTATCACTAGAACTATGGGTTTTCTACTTCACTTTATTTGAATTTTAACATCACATTTTCTTCACGAAGTTACACCCCTTGCCCTTTGTGTCCTAATGCTCAATGTAACTTAATATCTTAGTTAACGGAGGAATTGATCAAATAACATCAGTTAAATGTATCAAAAGTTGTTTTTGTTTAAGTATCTCCCATTTTCAGTTGTCTGCTACATGCATATAACTATATCCCTGGTACCAATATAGTTTACGTGTATCTTACCAATACTATTGAAATTACGTATGAGATTTTACTTATTTCACTCTTTGAAAGTTTGATATTAGAATCAACTCCCATTTCCTCTGAGAGTCTGCAGTACATTGCTATAACAATTAGTTTAGATATTTTATTCTACATTTTTTCTTTTCAACTTATTTTTATTGACATTTCCTTTTGTCTACCTACGGAGCAATGTTATCTTATTTTATTTTAACATCTTATTAACTGTGTACTGATATAATCAACAACATGCTAGCACGGTCATTATACGTTTATATTGCATTCCCATAAGTAATTTACATTGATACAAGATTCATACACATTGATTACTTAGAATCCAATTTTAACTTGTGCTAAGCCCTTTAAAGGGGTTCTTATTTTGACCGAGCATTAATCCGTTTCCATTGACAGTACTATTCTGTCCCTTTAATTGAAGTACACAGGTGCTCTCATTGTGACGTAGGCAGGCAAGCCTTTTTAAGTTGTTTAATGTTTATACAAGTTCAGTCCCTGACGAAGTGCCTCCGGGCAGGAAACGCGTCGGACGTTTGCCATTGTTTCAATGTACCCCTGAGTTTGTTTGACACCCTGTCTATGATCTTACAATAAAGATATCATTTTTTACTTGCACAAACCCTGCGGCTGCAATTTGTCCCACTAAAAGGTAACCTTTATTGTTTATCTGAGCTTTTGCTTTTGGATGCCGGAGGAGTGGATCCTTACCTTTCATGGGACAGCCTGAGCGAAAGATCAGTCGGCGACAAGAGTGGTGAGATTAACCACACCCGAACGCTGTATGATTCTACCCTCAGTTTGTTACAACTGATTACTTCCACTGACTGCATGCTACATTGATTACGGTTTTGATCAGAGCACCTGTTACAAGCTACATGATATCCACTCATTGTATCAGCTAAGCTACATTATTTGCATTGAATCAGTGGTTTAGTTACAAAGTGCAGCATCTGCATCTGTGTGTGTATAGGGTTATGTGACATGAGTAAACACTTTGTATAGGGTTATGTGACATGAGTAACACATTGTATAGGGTTATGTGACATGAGTAATATATTGTATAGGGTTATGTGACATGAGTAATATATTGTATAGGGTTATATGACATGAGTAACACGTTGTATAGGGACACATCCTCCAATAATAATCTTGTTAGGAATCCTTTTTTTTTTTTTAATTGTATTTCTCTTGCAAGGTGTATCCAGTCCACGGATTCATCCTTTACTTGTGGGATATTCTCATTCCCTACAGGAAGTGGCAAAGAGAGCACACAGCAGAGCTGTCCATATAGCTCCACCCCCAGTCATTCTCTTTGCCGGCTCTAAGCACTAGGGTCTCTCTACGGGAGGGTAAAGTGAATGTGGTGTTAGAATTGTAGTTTTTATTATCTTCAATCAAAAGTTTGTTATTTTAAATGGTACCGGTTTGTACTATTTACTCTCTAGCAGAAAAGTGATGAAGATTTCTGCTGAGAGGAAAATGATTTTAGCATGATGTAACTAAAATCCACTGCTGTTCCCACACAGGACTGAGAAGTACCAGAAAACTTCAGTTGGGGGGAACAGTTTGCAGGGGAATCTGCAATGAGGTATGTTCAGTCATTTATTTCTAGACAAGACTGAGATAATGCTAGAAGAGACTGACAATATCCCCATGAGGGGAGGGTAAGCTATGTTCACAGACTTAGTAAGGAATTGAATGCTTACATAACAGGGCTAATTATGCTGGTTGACACTGATTCAGGGCAATCGATAGTTTATTTAAGAAAAATATCATTTGTAGACACTTTGAAAGTTCTTTTGGGGTTCTTTCTGGGGTTATTACCCACATGGCTGTTTTTTATTCACTTAAGAGTGATTTACTAGGCCTCACAGCTCTGGAGTGGAGTGGGAGGGGCCTATTTTCGCGCCTCAGATGCGCAGTTAGAATTGCAGAGAAGTTCATGCTGCTTCACATGGAGGATCCTGCTGCTGTTTGAGGGCCTTATAGAAGCTATATTCCCCAAAATCTGATCCCTAAGGGCAGGTAGGGCCACAGCAAGGCTGTGGCAAGGTGCTGTACTATTTTTAATCGGGTGTTGGCTATAGGCTGCTCCGGTTTGGGCATTAAGGGGTTAAGCGTTTTGAAACTTGTGGTGCAATCCTATTAAGGCTTTAGGTACATACTGTGAAAATTTCAGGAGAATTGCTGCATTTTTCACTGTTTTGTAAAATTGTGCGCTCCTTTTTATCTCTTAAAGGCACAGTAACGTTTTTTCAAATTGTGTTTTTTATTTGATTAAAGTGCTTTCCAAGCCTGCTTGTGTATATTACTAGTCTATTAAACATGTCTGACACTAAGGAAAATCCTTGTTCAATGTGTTTAGAAGCCATGGTGGAACCCCCTCTCAGAATGTGTCCCACTTGTACTGATATGTCTATACACTTTAAAGATCATATTGTTGCACTTAAGAATGTGGCCCAAGATGATTCTCAGACTGAAGGTAACGAGGGTAGCCCGTGTGCCTCTCCCCAAGTGTCACAACCAGTTACGCCCGCGCAAGCGACGCCTAGTACCTCTAGTGCGTCTAACCCTTTTACATTACAAGACTTAGCGGCAGTCATGGATAATTCTCTTACAGCCTTCTTATCTAAACTGCCCGTGTTACCCGCAAAGCGTGATAGCTCCGTTTTAAGAACAGATTATGAGCATTCTGACGCTTTGGTAGCCGTATCCGATATACCCTCACAACACTCTGAAGTGGGAGCGAGGGATTTGATGTCTGAGGGAGAAGTCTCTGATTCAGGAAGGGTTCCTCCTCAGACAGATTCAGATACATTGGCTTTTAAATTTAAACTAGAACACCTCCGCGTTTTGCTTAGGGAGGTATTAGCTACTCTGGATGACTGCGACCCTTTGGTGATCCCAGAGAAATTGTGTAAAATGGACAAGTACCTAGAGGTCCCTGTTTACACGGATACGTTTCCGGTCCCTAAGAGGATTGCGGATATCGTTACTAGGGAGTGGGATAGACCAGGTGTTCCCTTTGCTCCCCCTCCTGTTTTTAAGAAAATGTTCCCCATACCTGACCCTGTGAGGGACTCGTGGCAGACGGTCCCTAAGGTGGAGGGGGCTGTTTCTACACTTGCTAAACGCACAACCATACCAATTGAAGACAGTTGTGCTTTTAAAGACCCTATGGATAAGAAGTTAGAGGGTTTACTTAAGAAAATTTTTGTTCAACAAGGTTTTCTTCTCCAACCTATTGCCTGCATTATTCCTGTAACTACTGCAGCTGCTTTCTGGTTTGAGGCGCTGGAAGACTCGCTCCAGACGGAGACCTCATATGAGGAAATTATGGATAGAATTAAGGCTCTAAAGCTAGCTAATTCTTTTATCACTGACGCCGCTTTCCAAATAGCTAAGTTAGCGGCGAAAAATTCAGGTTTCGCCATTTTGGTGCGCAGGGCGCTATGGCTAAAGTCCTGGTCGCCGATGTGTCGTCTAAATCCAAGCTTTTGAACATTCCTTTCAAAGGAAAGACCCTCTTCGGGCCTGAATTGAAAGAGATTATTTCAGATATCACCGGGGGAAAAGGCCATTCTCTCCCTCAGGACAAGCCCTTTAAGACAAAGAACAAAGCTAATTTTCGTTCCTTTCGCAATTTCAGGAACGGCCCCGCTTCATGCTCTCCGGCTGCAAAGCAAGAGGGTAACGCTTCACAGCCCAAGGCAACCTGAAAACCTTACCAGGGCTGGAATAAGGGTAAACAGGCCAAAAAGCCTGCAGCTGCCACCAAGACAGCATGAAGGGGTAGCCCCCGATCTGGGACCGGATCTAGTAGGGGGCAGACTCTCTCTCTTCGCTCAGGCCTGAACAAGAGATGTACACGATCCTTGGGCATTAGAGATTGTAGCCCAGGGATACCTTCTATAATTCAAGGACTCTCCTCCAAGGGGAAGATTCCACATTTCTCGTCTGTCTACAGATCAGAAAAAGAAAGAGGCGTTTTTACGCTGTGTAGGAGATCTACATACAATGGGAGTGATCCACCCAGTTCTAATTGCAGAACAAGGACTGGTGTTTTACTCAAACCTGTTTGTGGTTCCCAAAAAAGAAGGAACTTTCAGACCAATCCTGGATCTCAAAATTCTAAACAAATTCCTCAGGGTCCCATCATTCAAGATGGAGACCATTCGGACAATCTTACCAATGATCCAGGAGGGTCAATATGACTACCGTGGATCTAAAGGATGCGTATTTGCACATTCCTATCCACAAAGATCATCACCAGTTTCTCAGGTTCGCCTTTCTGGACAAGCATTATCAGTTTGTGGCTCTTCCTTTCGGGTTGGCCACTGCTCCCAGAATTTTCACAAAGGTGCTAGGGTCCCTCCTGGCGGTTCTAAGACCGCGGGGCATAGCAGTGGCGCCTTACCTAGACGACATCTTAATTCAGGCGTCGACTTTCCAAAGAACCAAGTCTCTCACGGAGATCGTAGTGGCCTTTCTGAGGTCTCACAGGTGGAAGGTGAACGTCAAAAAGAGTTCTCTCTCCCCCCTCACAAGAGTTCCATTCCTAGGAACCCTGATAGACTCGGTAGAAAGGAAAATATTTCTGACGGAGGTCAGAAAGTTAAAGCTGTTAACTACTTGCCGAGCTCTTCATTCCATTCCTCGGCCATCTGTAGCTCAGTGCATGGAGACAATCGGACTAATGGTAGCGGCAATGGACATAGTCCCTTTTGCTCGGATGCACCTCAGACCACTGCAACTATGCATGCTCAAACAGTGGAATGGGGATTATGCAGATTTGTCTCCTCAAATTCAGTTGGACCAGAAAACCAGAGATTCTCTTCTCTGGTGGTTTGTTTAAGGATCACCTGTCTCAGGGAATATGTTTCCGCAGACCAGAGTGGATCATTGTAACGACCGACGCCAGTCTGTTAGGCTGGGGTGCAGTCTGGGACTCCCTGAAAGCTCAGGGCTTATGGTCTCGGGAAGAAACTCTTCTCCCGATAAACATTCTGGAACTGAGGGCGATATTCAACGCTCTTCAGGCATGGCCTCAACTAGCTGTGGCCAAATTCATCAGATTTCAGTCGGACAACTTCACGACTGTAGCTTACGTCAATCATCAGGGGGGAACAAAGAGTTCCCTAGCGATGACGGAAGTAACCAAAATAATCAGGTGGGCGGAGGATCACTCCTGCCATCTCTCAGCAATTCACATCCCAGGAGTAGACAACTGGGAGGCGGATTTTCTAAGTCGTCAGACTTTTCACCCGGGGGAGTGGGAACTCCACCCGGAGGTATTTGCCCAGCTGACTCAGCTATGGGGCACTCCAGAGTTGGATCTGATGGCGTCCCGTCAGAACACCAAGCTTCCTCTCTACGGGTCCAGGTCCCGGGATCCCAAGGCGGTATTGATAGATGCTCTAGCAGCGCCTTGGTCCTTCAATCTGGCTTATGTTTTTCCACTGTTTCCTCTCCTCCCGCGTCTGGTTGCCAGAATCAAGCAGGAGAAGGCTTTGGTGATTCTGATAGCGCCTGCGTGGCCACACAGGACTTGGTATGCAGACCTAGTGGACATGTCATCTGCCCCACCATGGACATTGCCAATGAGGCAGGATCTTCTGATACAGGGTCCGTTCAAGCATCCAAATTGAGTTTCTCTATGTCTGACTGCTTGGAGATTGAACGCTTAATTCTATCAAAGCGTGGGTTCTCTGAGTCCGTTATAGATACTCTGATTCAGGCTAGAAAGCCTGTCACCAGGAAAATCTACCATAAGATATGGCGGAAATATCTTTGTTGGTGTGAATCCAAGGGTTACTCATGGAGTAAGATTAGGATTCCCAGGATATTGTCCTTTCTCCAAGAAGGATTGGAGAAAGGATTGTCAGCTAGTTCCTTAAAAGGACAAATATCTGCTTTGTCTATCCTGTTACACAAGCGTCTGGCAGAGGTACCAGACATTCAAGCGTTTGCTCAGGCTTTAGTCAGAATCAAGCCTGTCTATAAACCTGTGGCTCCGCCATGGAGTTTGAATCTAGTTCTTTCGGTTCTCCAAGGGGTTCCGTTTGAACCTTTATATTCCATAGACATTAAATTGTTATCTTGGAAAGTTTTGTTTTTGATAGCTATCTCTTCTGCTCGAAGAGTTTCAGAATTTTCTGCCTTACAGTGTGATTCACCTTACCTGGTGTTCCACGCAGATAAGGTAGTTTTGCGTACCAAGCCTGGTTTTCTTCCTAAAGTTGTTTCTAACAAGAATATTAACCAGGAAATAGTTGTTCCTTCTCTGTGTCCTAATCCATCTTCGAAGAAGGAACGTCTATTACACAATCTTGATGTAGTTCGTGCTTTAAAGTTCTATTTACAAGCAACTAAGGATTTCAGACAAACATCTTCCTTGTTTGTTACCTATTCTGGTAAGAGGAGAGGTCAGAAAGCGACTGCTACCTCTTTCCTTTTGGCTGAAAAGCATCATCCGTTTGGCCTATGAGACTGCTGGCCAGCAGCCTCCTGAAAGAATTACTGCTCATTCTACCAGAGCAGTGGCTTCCACATGGGCTTTCAAAAATGAGGCTTCTGTTGAACAGATTTGTAAGGCAGCGACTTGGTCTTCACTGCATACTTTTGCCAAATTTTACAAATTCGATACTTTTGCTTCTTCGGAGGCTATTTTTGGGAGAAAGGTTTTGCAAGCAGTGGTGCCTTCCGTTTAAGGTACCTGTCTTGTTCCCTCCCTTCATCCGTGTCCTAAAGCTTTGGTATTGGTATCCCACAAGTAAAGGATGAATCCGTGGACTGGATACACCTTGCAAGAGAAAACAGAATTTATGCTTACCTGATAAATTACTTTCTCTTGCGGTGTATCCAGTCCACGGCCCGCCCTGGCATTTAAGTCAGGTAAAAATTTTTTGTTTAAAACTACAGTCACCACTGCACCCTATTGTTTCTCCTTTTTCCTCCTAACCTTTGGTCGAATGACTGGGGGGTGGAGCTAGAGGGGGAGCTATATGGACAGCTCTGCTGTGTGCTCTCTTTGCCACTTCCTGTAGGGAATGAGAATATCCCACAAGTAAAGGATGAATCCGTGGACTGGATACACCGCAAGAGAAAGTAATTTATCAGGTAAGCATAAATTCTGCACCAAATAGGTAAAATAAGTTTATTTTGCTATAACTGACACTTCTCATTGAACATTCCCTATTTATTCTACATAAAATTAATTTACAAAAAAAAGTACAAATTGTAAAATGCAAACTTTTTCACTAATGTTTTTAAAAAAAATTTTTTTTTATCAAGAATTCATATTCTGCCTGTAAGTCACCAAAGTATTAAACATGATATAAAACTACCTTTAGTTACATGTATAAGCTGTATAATGACATGTAAATAGTACCTAAATGACATGAGTATATTCCGAAATCCACAGCTTTTCTGGCCCAAGTAGTTTTCTACCTGTATTCATCTATTTTCTTCTTAAATGGAAAGAGTCCACAGCTGCATTCATTACTTTTGGGAATGAAGAACCTGGCCACCAGGAGGAGGCAAAGACACCCCAGCCAAAGGCTTAAATACTCCTCACACTCCCCTAATCCCCTAGTCATTCTTTGCCTTTCGTCCCAGATTATCCCTTCACGCTGGACGGCTTGTTCCCCCTGGAAGTTGCAGCACGTTTTCGCTTCCACATATTCTTGGCGATTATTCGTCTGCTGAGTCCAGACGTTTATGCGCGATTGTGCTTGTGCCCTATTGTCCCGGGTCTACCGCTTTGAGGAAGGCCTGTACAGTTCCCTGCGGGTGTAACTGTCCCTGAGTGTTGTGCCTTTCGTTACAGAGTGGGGCGCCTTCGCGTCTTACTCAGACATGTTTTTCAGTTATTAAATGATCCTATCCGTCTCGGATATGGGAATTTTCTGTCTGCTTCGAATGGTGCACCTCATTAGACATGTGGGGGTGACGTAATCTCCTGACTGTTCTTTTTTGAGATACTTCCCAGTTTTTTGGAAGAATAGGGCTCCGTTTGCCTGGTCCTGCGGTAGGCCTGTTTTCTTATTGGGCGTTAACCTACGGGTTGCCTTATATTTTCTTTTTATCCGATTAGGATGTCTTTTAATTTATTATTTCCTTCGGGAATCTTAATCTGGGATCGGATACTCTGTTACTTCTGCGTAAGTGTTTTTGGGGACATGTTAGTCCTATGTTTGTCTGTTTTCCCTTCTTCCCCTCTGAGGGAGGATTTATGCATCTTGACGGTTAGGACCCGGGTGCAGGCTGGTCCTGTTGGGTTCGATTCTGTCTTGTGGCTGTTCAGACACGTGGCGCCGTTTGGATTGGCTGGTCCGGTCGAGGTGTAGAGTGCTCATGTTATCATTTGTTTTACATTCAACTAAGCATTCTAGAGGACCTGTGGGTCTACAAGGCGGGAAGGATTGTCTCAGTCCTTATAGCCTTCAATTTAGATGACTGGGTCAGTGGAGTTTCTGCTGCGTCATTCTCTCTGGTGTCTGGTATTGTCGGACCCTAGAGTTCCTCCCTCACGTGGTGGAGAGTTGGAGGGCTTAGCGTCTTCTTACCGCCGAGTGAGTGGTTTGGCCTTTTTTCTTTTGAGGCTTGGGGATTGTCCTTTGGTCCTCAGCAGCTAGTAGTTTGAAGGGTAGTTTGGCTGCCTTGCAGTGGTCAGGTTGCAGATTGTAACCAGCTGCAGCTATTGCACATCGACTGTGTACTGTCTAGCTGTTTTTCTGAGACTTTTTGGTCTTCCTTTGTGATCTCCATGTTAGGTCTCATTTTAGGGGTCTGGGAGATGTTTGTTCCCTGTTAGGGACACTGGGCATGGTCTCCTTGAGTTTGTTTGGGGTTCCTCCCGGAATTGAAGTTGGTTTGCGCCCCTTTCTCCCTGTGATCATCCGCTTGTACGGTGGTGATGTGGAGACCAGCCTTTGCTCGAGTGGTTTTTACCTCGAGGTATCCCCTTGCCTTATTGTCCCGACGCAGTTGGTGAGTCTAGAAGCTCTAGCGTCGTCGTACGACTTTTTCCACCTTGGCTCCTTTGGAGAGTGGGACTTCGGCAAGGGATGATCTCTTCCTTAGGTCGGGACTTGCGAGTTTTTCTCGTTATCCGGGTTGATCTGGATATTGCATTAGTATCCCCTGTAGTCTGGGTTGTTATTCAGACGGGGTGTTAAGTTTGCGGCTATTGTTTGTCTAAACAATTGGGGGTTCGGTCCTGTTCTCCCTGGGGCTTTCTGGTTGCTGAGTTTCATTCAGCATTTTCCCTTGTGGATCCCGTTGTGGGTTGTTACCGGACCTCTAGGCTCCAGGGTTGGTTCGGGGTTCCTGGAAACTTGGGCTATGTCCTTTTACTCGGATTGCTTGACCTGGTCTTGGTTGGCCAGGTTTTCTGAGTGTCGTGGCTCGTTGGGCTTGTGTTGCACCTTAGGTGGTTTCCCTTGGTCAGCTTGCTATAGTATCCATTGAACTCACTGTTCTGCAGGTGTATGGACTTGCAGCGTCACTGCTGCTACTATTGCACGTTGGTTGCGTGTTAGCAGGCTAGTTTTTAGGTGAATTCCTTTCAACAGGGCTTCTGAGTTGGGGATTGATATCTCCTTTAACCTGTGACTTTGTGGCTTGTGGAAGGTGCTGTCTTTTAGCCTTTTCCCCTTCTTGGGTGAGAGCTTAGTCTCCTTTTTATGGAAATGTGGTCTTTTTCTTAAGGCTTCTCCTGGTTCAGGAGATGGTACCTGGGAGTTTCCCTAGCTGAGAGGGATATTCTCTCTGGGTTGTTACGTGCCATTTGGAGTCTTGCTGGCTCTGTGTCAAGACTAAGTTGGGCCTTTTTGCTAGATCCTTTGGGTCTACGGTCCTGTTGTCTGTTCTAAGGAGTCGGGTTGCACCCGTGCTCTGTTGGATTGGCTGTGGCCATTCTCCGCTCATTTTTGAGTTGGTTTTGGGGTTCTTTTGTTCCCCTGTTTCAGACCTGCGTTGCTGGGGCTGGGTTCTGAGTCTCGTCATCTCCAGGATCTAGGTGGGCATAGTAGCTAGCTCCCTAAGCTTACAAGCAGAGGGTCTAGGATTGCTCCACCTCAGGTTCTGGGTGTCACTTCTCTATCTTGGGTGACCTTGTGCAGGTTATGATTCTCCCTTTTTTTGGAAGACCTCTCAGCAAGTATTCTCTGTGTCATCCTAAGGATGGCGGCGTGTTCTTGACTCAGGGTTTTTCGTCTGGGTCTGTTACACGTTTTTTTTTTGTAGCGGAATACTTCAGTGTTCCAAGTTTGGACTATGTGAGGACTCTGTCTTCTGTTGTCCTTTGGTGCTTTTGCACAACGTTTGAGAGAAAGTTTTCTCTCTTTCTATGCCTGGTCCTATACCTCCGGTTTTTCCTGGTCTAGGCGTAGTCTCCCCTTGCCTGTCGGGACCCATTTGGGCCCTTGTGAGCTGGGCTCACTTTTGGGGGTTTTCCTTTATGGATTGTGACCTTTTAGTTTTTTCCCTTCAGTTCTCCTGATCCTATCCCTTTGGGAGTTTCGGCTGGTGTTCCCTTCTTTAGTGAGGGGTGAGTGGTGAGGGACCTATTGTGGGGCGACGGTGTCTCCTGGAGGCCTGTTGAGTCCGATTTTGCAGTCTCTAGCTAGGCTCTGGACTACCTGCGGGTCCAGTGTCCTCAGGGTTTTTTCCTTTTAAAGTTCTCTCGGCTTCGGACAAAGCTGTTTTTTTTTGTGGGCAGTGGTTTCAGGCTTCGGGCCCTCAGAATGGGCCGCCTAATGTACCCTCCCGTCTTGGCATTCAGTGTCCTCTATACAGCTTGGGTAATGTTTTCCCAAAAGTAATGAATACAGCTGTGGACTCTTTCCATTTAAGAAGAAAAAACATAAATTATGCTTATCTGATCATTTTCTTTTCTTCTGACGGAAAGAGTCCACAGCTCCCCACCCGTAATTATTTATGTGGGGCGTCCTTATTTTATTCTTCTGGCACCTTTTCACCCTGATATTTCTTCTACTGTTCCCAAAAGTAATGAATGCAGCTGTGGACTCTTTCCATCAGAAGAAAAGAAAATTATCAGGTAAGCATAATTTGTTTTTAGCACCGTTTTATAAAATAGCCAGTTAGCTTTAGGTTATTGAACAAGTCCTTAGATAAAGGGGGCTGGAGGACATCTCAGCACCAATGTTATAATAGTAGTTCTTTAGCGCAGGGTCTCTGCTGTGTGTTCATCGCTCATTTAGTTATCATAATAAACAGGCTGTGGAAAGTAACATTTTACAGGCAGGCGGCCCTTTGCTTGTTATGTTGCTGAATCCCTGAGCTTACCTGATATTTACCTACTGGTGCTCAGCATCAGGACCTGCTCCTTATCGTGTGAGGCTTACCTGATATTTACCTACTGGTGCTCAGCATCAGGACCTGCTCCTTATCGTGCAAGGCTTACCTGATATTTACCTACTGGTGCTCAGCATCAGGACCTGCTGCTTATATTGCGAGGCTTACCTGATATTTACCTACTGGTGCTCAGCATTAGGACCTGCTCCTTATGCGAGGCTTACCTGATATATACCTACTGGTGCTCAGCATTAGGACCTGCTGCTTATATTGCGAGGCTTACAAGATATTTACCTACTGGTGCTCAGCATCAGGACCTGCTGCTTATAGTGCGAGGCTTACCTAATATTTACCTACTGGTGCTCAGCATCAGGACCTGCTCCTCATCTTGCGATGCTTACCTGATATGCACAGACTGGTGCTAAGCATCAGGACCTGCTCCTTATCCTGCGATGCTTACCTAGTATTTACCTACTGGTGCTCAGCATCAGGACCTGCTGCTTATAGTGCGAGGCTTACCTGATATTTTCCTACTGGTGCTCAGCATCAGGACCTGCCGCTTATAGTGTGAGGCGAGGCTTATATTTGCCTACTGGTGCTCAGCATCAGGACCTGAGGCTTACCAGATATTTTCCTACTGGTGTTCAGCATCAGGACCTGCCGCTTATAGTGCGAGATTTACCTTCTGGTGTTTAACATCAGGACTTGCAGCTTATAGTGTGAGGCTTACCTGATATTTACCTACTGGTGGTCAGCATCAGGACCTGCTGCTTATAGTGTGAGGCGAGGCTTATATTTGCCTACTGGTGCTCAGCATCAGGACCTGAGGCTTACCAGATATTTTCCTACTGGTGTTCAGCATCAGGACCTGCTGCTTATAGTGCGAGGCTTACCTGATATTTACCTACTGGTGCTCAGCATCAGGACCTGCTGCTTATAGTGCGAGGCTTACCTGATATTTACCTACTGGTGCTCAGCATCAGGACCTGCTGCTTATAGTGCGAGGCTTCCCTGATGCTGAGCGAATGTGGCTAGGTGAGTATAGGAATGCGGGCACTTGAGCCTGTATGTGATTAGAAGGTTGTGCACATAAGAGAAGAGGTGAGCATAGTTGTGAGATTTAATTTAGCTACCCCCATCCATGGCAAGGCTTTGTTTTTAACTCATTGCATTGACCATAGAACACCTTGCACAGCAAGTTTCATAACTGCAAAACCCATTTTTTTGCTTTCTTTTTATTTTGATACCTGTCTGGCGATATCTCTTGATAAAGATATAAAAAAAAATCTTTAAAAGTTTGAGGTTAAATGTGTTTGCATTTTATATGCCAAATAGTTTTCAGCGCAGTTGTTCAGGGCTGCTTTGTCCTGATCTATAGAGTAGTTTTATCTCATGTCCTGGTGTGTATTGTGGTGTTTTGTACTTTGTATTTATCGGAATAAGATAGCTAAGCTAATATTGACATGAAAAGATCGGTGAATGCAGAACCGTGCATGTGCTTCACCATAAGTCAACTTTAAAGGCTTTACATTTTTCACACTGGTGAAATGTGTTTTATGGATAAGATTTGGCTTCTCCATATCCATACGTGATGTGCCTGCCTTTTTATGTAAAACATCCAAGACTCACATTTTTTCAGCTATGGCGGCCCCTGGCCTTATCAGATATGGCGGCCCCTGGCCTTATCAGATATGAGCATTGAATAATATTACTATGAGTTCATTGTTATTCACAGCTAAACCTCAGAGTGACTTGATTCTGTGTCTTAGCTCACAATGC
The DNA here is from genome assembly GCF_027579735.1 of Bombina bombina. Lineage (NCBI taxonomy): Eukaryota > Metazoa > Chordata > Amphibia > Anura > Bombinatoridae > Bombina > Bombina bombina. The sequence goes on from NC_069508.1 coordinate 156,132,500, forward strand.
AAGAGGCTATATCTGCTGACTTGTTTCTGGAGCGGCTTCCCGTTCATTAGGCACAGTGTATTTGCATATTATGATAGACAGATGTACATTTCACTGCTTGCAGAATTCTTTATTCCAGTTAATGACTTAAACATCCTGTGTTTTACATAATCTGCTGGCTAGTCACAGACACTGAGCTCTCACTTCAGCGGGAGCTGCCACATGCATCCTCGCTCACTGTATGAGAGCTGTTGAGTACACGTAATTCGTAATCTGACAGTGATGGATATTGTAGGGTTTTGAGAGTTTGTACAGAATTATACACGTTTGTATCAGCCTCACATCAGATTATTAAGTCATCTCACATATTGTGATCCAGAGTTTAATAAACGCTGATACTATATTGTGCTTTTGCTTAGATGCCAAATACTGTGAGCGTGCACGTTTGTGTGTGACTGAGGGTGTGCAGGTTTGTGTGTGTGTGTGTGTGAGGGTGTGCACGTTTGTGTGTGACTGAGGGTGTGCACGTTTGTGTGTGACTGAGGGTGTGCACGTTTGTGTGTGACTGAGGGTGTGCACGTTTGTGTGTGACTGAGGATGTGTGTGCACATTTGTGTGTGACTGGGGGTGTGCACGTTTGTGTGTGACTGGGGGTGTGCACGTTTGTGTGTGACTGGGGGTGTGCACGTTTGTGTGTGTGTGACTGAGGGTGTGCACGTTTGTGTGTGACTGAGGGGGTGTGTGCACATTTGTGTGTGACTGAGGGTGTGCACGTTTGTCTGTGACTGAGGGTGTGCACGTTTGTCTGTGACTGAGGGTGTGTGTGCACGTTTGTGTGTGACTGTTGGTGTGCACGTTTGTGTGTGACTGTTGGTGTGCACGTTTGTGCGTGACTGTTGGTGTGCACGTTTGTGCGTGACTGTTGGTGTGCATGTTTGTGCGTGACTGTTGGTGTGCATGTTTGTGTGTGACTGTTGGTGTGCACGTTTGTGTGTGACTGTTGGTGTGCACGTGTGTGTGTGACTGTTGGTGTGCACGTGTGTGTGTGACTGTTGGTGTGCACGTGTGTGTGTGACTGTTGGTGTGCACGTGTGTGTGTGACTGTTGGTGTGCACGTGTGTGTGTGACTGTTGGTGTGCACGTGTGTGTGTGACTGTTGGTGTGCACGTGTGTGTGTGACTGTTGGTGTGCACGTGTGTGGTGTGCACGTGTGTGTGTGAGAGGGTGTGCACGTGTGTGGGTGTGTGAGGGCGGGCGGGCGGGCATGTTTGTGTGGGTGCCTGTGTGATGGGGCGGGCACGTTTGTGTGTGTGTCTGGGTGCCTGTGTGAGGGGGCGGGCACGTTTGTGTGTGTGTGTGAGGGGTGCATGTTTGTGTGCACGTGTGTGTGAGAGGGTGTGCACGTGTGTGTGAGGGTGTGCACGTTTGTGGGTGTGTGAGGGCGGGCATGTTTGTGTGTGTGGGTGCCTGTGTGAGGGGGCGGGCATGTGTGTGTGTGAGGGCGTGCATGTTTGTGTGTGTGTCTGGGTGCCTGTGTGAGGGGCAGGCACGTTTGTGTGTGTGTGTTGGGGTGTGTGTGTGTGAGGGGGCAGTCACGTTTGTGTGTGTGTGTGAGGGGGCAGGCACGTTTGTGTGTGTGTGTGTGAGGGGACAGGCACGTTTGTGTGTGTGAGGGGACAGGCACGTTTGTGTGTGTGTGTGAGGGGGCAGGCACGTTTGTGTGAGGGGGCAGGCACGTTTGTGTGAGGGGGCAGGCACGTTTGTGTGAGGGGGCAGGCACGTTTGTGTGAGGGGGCAGGCACGTTTGTGTGAGGGGGCAGGCACGTTTGTGTGAGGGGGCAGGCACGTTTGTGTGAGGGGGCAGGCACGTTTGTGTGAGGGGGCAGGCACGTTTGTGTGAGGGGGCAGGCACGTTTGTGTGAGGGGGCAGGCACGTTTGTGTGAGGGGGCAGGCACGTGTGTGTGAGGGGGCAGGCACGTTTGTGTGAGGGGGCAGGCACGTTTGTGTGAGGGGGCAGGCACGTTTGTGTGAGGGGGCAGGCACGTTTGTGTGAGGGGGCAGGCACGTTTGTGTGAGGGGGCAGGCACGTTTGTGTGAGGGGGCAGGCACGTTTGTGTGAGGGGGCAGGCACGTTTGTGTGAGGGGGCAGGCACGTTTGTGTGAGGGGGCAGGCACGTTTGTGTGAGGGGGCAGGCACGTTTGTGTGTGTGTGTGTGTGGGGGCAGGCACATTTGTGTGAGGGGGCAGGCACGTTTGTGTGAGGGGGCAGGCACGTTTGTGTGAGGGGGCAGGCACGTTTGTGTGAGGGGGCAGGCACGTTTGTGTGAGGGGGCAGGCACGTTTGTGTGAGGGGGCAGGCACGTGTGTGTGAGGGGGCAGGCACGTTTGTGTGTGTGTGTGTGGGGGCAGGCACATTTGTGTGTGTGTGAGGGGGCAGGCACGTTTGTGTGAGGGGGCAGGCACGTTTGTGTGAGGGGGCAGGCACGTTTGTGTGAGGGGGCAGGCACGTTTGTGTGTGTGTGTGTGTGTGGGGGCAGGCACGTGTGTGTGTGTGTGTGGGGGCAGGCACATGTGTGTGTGTGTGTGGGGGCAGGCACATTTGTGTGTGTGTGTGTGGGGGCAGGCACATTTGTGTGTGTGTGTGTGGGGGCAGGCACATTTGTGTGTGTGTGTGTGGGGGCAGGCACATTTGTGTGTGTGTGTGTGGGGGCAGGCACATTTGTGTGTGTGTGTGTGGGGGCAGGCACATTTGTGTGTGTGTGTGTGGGGGCAGGCACATTTGTGTGTGTGTGTGTGGGGGCAGGCACATTTGTGTGTGTGTGTGTGGGGGCAGGCACATTTGTGTGTGTGTGTGTGGGGGCAGGCACGTTTGTGTGTGTGTGTGTGGGGGCAGGCACGTTTGTGTGTGTGTGAGGGGGCAGGCACGTTTGTGTGTGTGTGTGTGGGGGCAGGCACGTTTGTGTGTGTGTGTGGGGGCAGGCACATTTGTGTGAGGGGGCAGGCACGTTTGTGTGAGGGGGCAGGCACGTTTGTCTGAGGGGGCAGGCACGTGTGTGTGAGGGGGCAGGCACGTTTGTGTGTGTGTGTGTGTGGGGGCAGGCACGTTTGTGTGAGGGGCAGGCACGTTTGTAGGGCGTGCATTTTGGTTGTGTGTGTGAAGGGCACGCACGTTTATGTATTTGGAGGTGCTGGGTCCCATGTGCTGATTGCCTTTACTTTAGGCACATTAGATGTCTCACAGAACATAAAAAGTAAATATTTAGCTGCAGTAGGGTCACACAATAGCTTTGATTACATTTTATAATATACATTATATATTTCCTGTAGGGTTGACCTCCACTTAAAGGGACATGAAACCCAAAGTTTTTATTTAATGAATCGGATAGAGCAGCAATTTTAAACAACTTTCTAATTTACTTCAATTATCAAATGTCCTTAGTTCTCTTGGTAACTTTTGTTGTAAAGCATTGAGGTAAGATGAAAAGCGTGCACGTGTCTGGAGCACTAGAGGGCAGCACTATTTCCTGCTATGTAGTGCTCTAGATGCCTACCTAGGTATCTCTCCAACACAGAATATCATGGGAACGAAGCAAATTTGATAATAAAAGTAAATTTGTATTTAAATTGTATGTTTGAATCCCATAAGAACATTCTCGGGCTTCATATCAGAAGTATAAATAATATGATGGCGCTAGTACAACATCAGTAGTTTAGTTCTTGTGGATATCATTTCTGCAGAATGGATATCAGTTTATTTCCTGGCAGTTAGTTTGTGTATCACACTATGTAGTTCTGTAGTAGGTCTTCTGGTTAGATGCAGACAGCAGATTTATCTTTACCTTCAATATCACAAATTTCAGCAATTCATTTAGTTTTGGCACAGAAGTGATCTGCAGCCGTTTATCTGGTTAAATTCTCAGGTCATTGTTTGTAAGGTTGGTTGTTGTAGGTGTAACAGCCGGGCTTGTATCTTCCTTGCAAGTATTTAGCACCCATCAAGTGCAACAAACAAGATATTATAGACTGAAGCAGGGAGACCACGGCAGTGTTAGGTGCCCTCGTCTTGCTGGCCAGGAAAAACTAAACACCTGGATCTTGGACAAGGATTTACAAGCAACCAACTTTTTTTTTTATTAACTTTTTTTCCCCCAGGGCTTTTTTAGTAGATGCATGTATAGCAGAAAATATAATATTGGAAAGAATTACACTGCCCCATCTGGATACTTTATGCCTCCCGGGTGGTAACATTTACTGTGGAGAACAGTTTTCGGTCTTCATATTGTAGCTACTCTTCATTCACTCTCGCCTATGTTTTGCGTTGTTTCCGTTCCTCCTTTCCTCGTAGGTTCTGAGCAAGTTTCCAAACTTACCTGGAGAGGCTCAATTAACTAAATGTGTATAGCTTGGACAAGTTGATGGGAAAGAGATGATATGAAAGAAACTTTAAAGTATATTAAAGGGCTTAGTAAAGCTGAGGCTGTATTTTACATAAAAAGAAAAAATCAAGAACAAGGGGTCATGATCTCAAGCTGAAGGGTAGTATAATCAGGAGTAATTTGCGGAAGCTTCTTTAAAGAAAGGGTGATTGATTCATAGAATAAACTTCCACAAGAGGTGGTAATGAAAAACGCTGTGGGGGACTTTAAGAATGCATGGCATAAGCATAAGGCTATCCTATGTACTAATTAATACCTGGGATAAGCATAAGGCTATCCTGCGTACTAATTAATGCAGAGGATAAGCATAAGGCTATCCTATGTACTAATTAATACCTGTGATAAACATAAGGCTATCCTGCATACTAATTAATGCAGAGGTTAAGCATAAGGCTATCCTACATACCAATTAATGCCTGGGATAAACATAAGGCTATCCTACATACCATTTAATGCCTGGGATAAACATAAGGCTATCCTACATACCAATTAATGCCTGAGATAAGCATAAGGCTATCCTACATACCAATTAATGCCGGGAACAAGCATAAGGCTATCCTATGTACTAATTAATGCCTGGAATAAGCATAAGGCTATCCTATGTACTAGTTAATTCCTGGGATAAGCATAAGGCTATCCTACGTACTAATTAATGCTGGGGATAAGCATACGGCTATTCTATGTACTTGTTGATTCCTGGGATAATCCTAAAGCTATCCTATGAACTAGATAAGTTTATACTTTTAAGAAATATCGGGCAGACTTGCTGGGCCTATGGCTCTTATCTGCCATCAAAATCTAGGTAGTTACTAGTGTTTGTCCACTGCAATTGAATATCTGTAACTTTTTATGCTTCATTCTTAGGAATTTGACCCAGAAGAATTCTACCATCTGTTAGAAGCTGCAGAAGGCCATGCCAAGGAAGGAGAAGGAATTAAGTGCGACATTCCCAAATACATCATTAGCCAACTGGGACTTAATCGAGATCCCCTGGAAGGTGAGATTTTGAGTTTTCAGTGGTTGGTTTTGCAACTGAAACTGCAGATACCAAACATTTTCGAAGGTAGCTAGTACAATTTGCTGCCAGTTTGTTTTCTTTTTGTAGAAATCAACAAGTGCGTGGCTAAAAAGTGTGAGGTTTAGCTCTGTGGTACGCACAACCCCACCAGATCACAGCTCGGCTTTTTCTTCCTTTTATAATAAAGCATCTGTTTGTCAGAGGCAGCTGTACCCTGGTAGTGATGTGCGCACCTGCACCTCAAGCAATGTTTCAGGGTCATATAAGTGCATAAGAATACTAATATTTCTAGGTCTGTGATCGCTAGTTTTGTGCAGGTTATTTAAAGCAGGAGTTGGCAAATCTGTTTTTTTTTTTAATAATGGAAAAGGAGCAATGCAGCCAGCCATTCATTGAATCCGCTGTTCCCTAATGCACAATAGATGTGTGCGCTTCACTACTTGTTGCCTATGTAAGGATTTAATAAGGAGCTGCTGCGCATGTGCAGGGTCAGTGAGTTACCACAGGATGAAGCGCACACTTTTCCTATTTCTTCTATACATGAGCCATCATCCACATTTGTATGAAATAGGCACCATGCTTAGTGAATGTAATGCAATGCAATGCTTTGTTGCTGCCAGACCTCCTATACTCTTATTGTAAAATTAGCTATAATTTATTCTTGGTCTTACATCATTTTAAAAAATCTATTTTCAGAAATGGCCCAGCTGAACAGCTACGGCAGCAGTAACGCAGATACCCCTGAAAATGATGACTCAGTGGATGTAAGCAGCACTTTATTATACTCATATCAAAATGTGCATTAGACATGCATTTAGAACTTCAAACAACAAATCCGGAGAGGCAGCAACTCTGTTAAAACACAGTTCTTTATTCTTCTTCTTAAAAACATGAATAGATGAAAAGCAAAAACAATGCCCTTTAGCTTTTGGCAAAGCTTACGCGTTTCGACAAAGGCGCCGTACTCATAGCTCTCTAAATTTACCTTCTGCTAATGGGCTTAAAAAGAGGGTAAAAACATTTAATTTGCTAATGGGCAGGTAGTAATTAACTCCTAATTAGAGGCTTACCTTAAAGGTATACTGCCTCGAATAAGCACTCTGATAGTTTTTTGTGTAGCTTAAACTTAACACTGTTCACACAATTATGCAACTCGTAAGTAACTGTTTCAACTGTCACAATACAAACAGTGTAATGGATGATATCATTTGACTTATATGCATATTCATGTATTCCCTTAAAAATATATATTTTTTGTGTTTGTACAGTTATAACCTTTCTAGACCAAACACATTTTATAGATACATACTGTTATAGCCATCTATCTGTATGCACCGTACAATATGGCCAAAGGTTAAAATAAACTGTACCCTATTTTGACACATGCAATTACATATACAAATAGTTACAATATTTTCCAATATTAAGACCATATTGAATTCATGATTTTTTAATCGATCTATATATAGTTCCTTGAACATAAAACCGGGGACAAAGGGCAATCCTATTATATCACATTCTATACAATTTTAATCCCCTAATGTAGATTTTTCTATACATTCAATAATTTATCAACATCCTTTGCACTTGGACATATGTTTTAAATATCTTGTTAATGTATGTTATCTTTAGTATCTCTTTAACCCTAAAGTGTGTGTTTTTAATAATCTTACAGGGTCAATGCCTTTAAATGCCCTTTAAATAATGAAATAACCTACTGAATATCATCCTTAACATTAAAATTAATTAATTTTGAATATCATCATCCTTACAATATGTCCCCTGCCTCTTATTAATTCCAAAAATTGTCATATGCTGAATTAAGACCAATGGGGAACCTCGTCTGCAGCTGGAAAATCCAATACACCTCTCTTTTTGCCAAGGCTTGGTCCCTGCCCCTCCTCTCCTCCCCACATTTACTATTTCAATGATGGTCCATTTAAAGCTTGTATCATCTTTATTGTGGACCCTGTTAAAATGTTAGACCAGGGCGGTGGTCAGGGTACATGCTTTGATATTAGAGGTGTGTTCCCTAATGCGTGAGCGTACCTCTCTGGTCGTCATGCCCACGTATTGCAAGTGGCAACTGGTGCAACCTGCTAGGTACACTGTGTACACATTCCTACAATTCATACACCTATTATGATTATATGTCTTGTGGGTGACTTCACTTCGGAAGTCTTCCCCCACTATTAAATGTTCGCACACCTTACAAGTATGGTTTCTACATTTGTAGACACCCTTGAATCTAAGCCAAGGGCTCGGATCCTCTCTCTGTTTAGATTTAAGTTGAGTGGGTGCCAAGATGTTTTCCCAGAGATACACCTCTTTTAAAGGCATACTTATACCCCTTATGGATTGTATCTACCAAAGCATCGTCTGCTGCTAATAGCCTTAAATGTTTCTGTATAATACTACAAATCTTATGGTACTGTCTACTATAATCTGTGACGAAAAACATCCCTTTGTTCTCTTCTTTATTTGATTTTCTTTCAGTTGATTTGATCAATAAATCATGTGTCTCGGTCCTAGCCACCTCCTTTCTTATCTCTTGAATCTCTTGTGGTTTATAGCCCCTGTCCTTTAGACGTTCCGTTAGTTGATTAGCATGTATCTCGTACCTCGTACTGATGTCATGTGCTACAGTTTCTCCTCAACCTAACAAACTGTCCTTTTGGCAACTGATTTAAAGACCTGCTTTGGATGACTGCTCCTGGCGTGGAGAAGAGTATAGCCAGTGATAGGTTTTCTATATACCTCAGTTTCAACCCCAAACCCTGGTATACCCTTAAGGGTTAAATCCAGGAAATTGATTGACAATTGATTCAGTTCAAAAGTGAACTTTAATCCTATATCATTGTCATTTAGCCAATTTACAAATTCAATGGCTCTCTCATTTGTCCCTTTCCACACCAGGAGCAGTTCATCGATGTAACGCCTGTACATCCGTATATGTTTTGCCTGAAGGAGTTCCCATCTCCATAGATGCGGGACAGCTCCCACCACCCCATGAAGAGGTTACATTTAGAACTGAAGCATGCCTTGTTCTTAGCCTATCGCTGAGTGCAGTAAGCTCCCCAAGACTACAGCACACACTGTGGTGCTGTTATTCTAGGTAATACCAACATGTTAATGACAAAAACATTGAATTATTAGAAGGTATAAAGCATTTTTTGCAGCACTTTCCTAAAAAAGGGTAATTAAAATCCATAAATAAAACCTTCTATATGAGAAAAGCAGATTTCTTTACTATTTGCCCCTTGTCTTGTTATGGTTTTGTAAATAAGAAAGTAAAAGCCTTACAAACTGCCCCCAGTGGTTCCTCCACAAATGGTACAAAAACATATACATACTGCTCCCAGTAATGCCAACTCAAATGGTAAATTAATATATACATACTGCTCCCTGTGGTGCCACCACAAATGTTACATGAATATATACATACTGCTCACAGTGGTGCCACCACAAATGTTACATGAATATATACATACTGTTCCCAGTGGTGCCACCACAAATGTTACATGAATATATTCATACTGCTCACAGTGGTGCCACCACAAATGTTACATGAATATAAAGATACTGCTCCCAGTGGTGCCACCACAAATGGTACATGAATATATACATACTGCTCCCAGTAGTGCCAACTCAAATGGTACATGAATATATACATACTGCTCCCAGTGCTGCCACCACAAATGGTACATGAATATATACATACTGCTCCCAGTGCTGCCACCACAAATGGTACATGAATATATACATACTGCTCCCAGTGCTGCCACCACAAATGGTACATGAATATATACATACTGCTCCCAGTGCTGCCACCACAAATGGTACATGAATATATACATACTGCTCCCAGTGCTGCCACCACAAATGGTACATTAATATATACATACTGCTCCCAGTGCTGCCACCACAAATGGTACATGAATATATACATACTGCTCCCAGTGCTGCCACCACAAATGGTACATGAATATATACATACTGCTACCAGTGCTGCCACCACAAATGGTACATGAATATATACATACTGCTACCAGTGCTGCCACCACAAATGGTACATGAATATATACATACTGCTACCATTGCTGCCACCACAAATGGTACATGAATATATACATACTGCTCCCAGTGCTGCCACCACAAATGGTACATGAATATATACATCTGCTCTCAGTGCTGCCACCACAAATGGTACATGAATATATAAATACTGCTCCCTGTGGTGCCACCACAAATGTTACATGAATATATACATACTGCTCACTGTGGTGCCACCACAAATGTTACATGAATATATACATACTGCTCACTGTGGTGCCACCACAAATGGTGCATGAATATATACATCTGCTCTGTGCTGCCACCACAAATGGTATAAGAATATATACATACTGCTCCCAGTGGTGCCACCACAAATGGTACATGAATATATACATACTGCTCCCAGTGGTGCCACCACAAATGGTACATGAATATATACATACTGCTTCCAGCAGTGCCACCATATAAAGGGAAAAGTTATATATATATATATATATATATATATATATATATATATATATATATATATATATATATATATATCTAGCTCCCAGTGGTGCCACCACTAATGGGTACAGGAATAAATACATATTGCTCCCAGTGGAGCCACCACACATTAGTACATGTGTTTATACATACTGCCCTTAGTGGTGCCACAACACATTGGTAAAGGCATATATACATACTGCCACCACAATTGAGTACAGAAATATATTCTGAAAGAATGGAGTGATATTGGATATACTACTTTTTCACAGCACCCCGGTACTTTTTACTTAGATTGGTGAGTACATTTGCTTACACAGTGGTGGGTGGATGTATATGTGTGTGTATGTATGTATATATGTATGTATATATGTATGTATGTATATAATGTCCAGTGTGGCCTAGCACTCAAGGTCACCGTACTATACCGGGGTGCACTGCATAGATTGCAATATTCAAAATAAAGGAAGGCACTTTCCGGATTTTAACAGGGGTATATTCTTGAATCCCTTAAGTATGTGACGTTTCAGAAGGGTAATCCCCGTCTTTAAACAAACAACAAAACCCAAACATTACCAGAATCTTAAATACCCACTCACCTCCAGTATCTACAATCACCAAGTGAATTACAGCAGGCGCTTGGTGCACACGTCATCAGGTGGTGTCCGTTTCCTAGCAACCCACTGTCAACAATGGATGCGAATACACTATACTACCTAATCAAGACAATCACCAGTGAAAAATAACATTAAAACCAACAATATACTATTCGCTCACTATAGAAAATGCATTGATATATATAGATACTGTGTGTGTGTGTGTGTGTGTGTGTGTGTGTGTGTGTGTGTGTGTGTATGTATGTATGTATGTATGTATATATATATATAATACTAAATACCAAAGCATATATATCATACACAGTTGATCCTAAACTAAGGTCTGCCTTTCTCAATTTATTTAAAGCGGTAGCTGCGATAAGCAATAATTGCTGAAATTGACTTACATATTCTGATAATATACTCTGTAAATACCTCCTTACAGACAAGTATTATTTCTTTCATGTAATTAGCAAGAGTCCATGAGCTAGTGACGTATGGGATATACATTCCTATCAGGAGGGGCAAAGTTTCCCAAACCTTAAAATGCCTATAAATACACCCCTCACCACACCCACAATTCAGTTTTATTCAAAACTATTCATTATTTCTCCAACATAGGTGTGTCCGGTCCACGGCGTCATCCTTACTTGTGGGATATTCTCTTCCCCAACAGGAAATGGCAAAGAGCCCAGCAAAGCTGGTCACATGATCCCTCCTAGGCTCCGCCTACCCCAGTCATTCTCTTTGCCGTTGTACAGGCAACATCTCCACGGAGATGGCTTAGAGTTTTTTAGTGTTTAACTGTAGTTTTTCATTATTCAATCAAGAGTTTGTTATTTTCAAATAGTGCTGGTACGTACTATTTACTCAGAAACAGAAAAGAGATGAAGAATTCTGTTTGTATGAGGAAAATGATTTTAGCAACCGTAACTAAAATCCATGGCTGTTCCACACAGGACTGTTGAGAGCATTAACTTCAGTTGGGGGAACAGTTTGCAGTCCTTTGCTGCTTGAGGTATGACACATTCTAACAAGACGATGTAATGCTGGAAGCTGTCATTTTCCCTATGGGATCCGGTAAGCCATGTTTATTACGATTGTAAATAAGGGCTTCACAAGGGCTTATTTAGACTGTAGACATTTTTTGGGCTAAATCGATTGATATTAACACTTATTTAGCCTTGAGGAATCATTTATTCTGGGTATTTTGATATAATAATATCGGCAGGCACTGTTTTAGACACCTTATTCTTTAGGGGCTTTCCCAAAGCATAGGCAGAGTCTCATTTTCGCGCCGGTGTTGCGCACTTGTTTTTGAGAGGCATGGCATGCAGTCGCATGTGAGAGGAGCTCTGATACTTATAAAAGACTTCTGAAGGCATCATTTGGTATCGTATTCCCCTTGGGTTTGGTTGGGTCTCAGCAAAGCAGATACCAGGGACTGTAAAGGGGTTAAAGCTTAAAACGGCTCCGGTTCCGTTATTTTAAGGGTTAAAGCTTCCAAAATTGGTGTGCAATATTTTCAAGGCTTTAAGACACTGTGGTGAAAGTTTGGTGAATTTTGAACAATTCCTTCATGTTTTTTCGCAATTGCAGTAATAAAGTGTGTTCAGTTTAAAATTTAAAGTGACAGTAACGGTTTTATTTCAAAACGTTTTTTGTACTTTCTTATCAAGTTTATGCCTGTTTAACATGTCTGAACTACCAGATAGACTGTGTTCTGAATGTGGGGAAGCCAGAATTCCTATTCATTTAAATAAATGTGATTTATGTGATAATGACAATGATGCCCAAGATGATTCCTCAAGTGAGGGGAGTAAGCATGGTACTGCATCATTCCCTCCTTCGTCTACACGAGTCTTGCCCACTCAGGAGGCCCCTAGTACATCTAGCGCGCCAATACTCCTTACTATGCAACAATTAACGGCTGTAATGGATAATTCTGTCAAAAACATTTTAGCCAAAATAAACCCTTGCCAGCGTAAGCGTGGATGCTCTGTTTTAGTTACTGAAGAGCATGACGACGCTGATATTAATATCTCTGAAGGGCCCCTAACCCAATCTGAGGGGGCCAGGGAGGTTTTGTCTGAGGGAGAAATTACTGATTTAGGGAACATTTCTCAGCAGGCTGAATCTGATGTGATTACTTTTAAATTTAAATTGGAACATCTCCGCATTTTGCTTAAGGAGGTATTATCCACTCTGGATGATTGTGAAAATTTGGTCATCCCAGAGAAACTATGTAAAATGGACAAGTTCCTAGAGGTGCCGGGGCTCCCAGAAGCTTTTCCTATACCCAAGCGGGTGGCGGACATTGTTAATAAAGAATGGGAAAGGCCCGGTATTCCTTTCGTCCCTCCCCCCATATTTAAAAAATTGTTTCCTATGGTCGACCCCAGAAAGGACTTATGGCAGTCAGTCCCCAAGGTCGAGGGAGCGGTTTCTACTTTAAACAAACGCACCACTATTCCCATAGAGGATAGTTGTGCTTTCAAAGATCCTATGGATAAAAAATTAGAAGGTTTGCTTAAAAAGATGTTTGTTCAGCAGGGTTACCTTCTACAACCCATTTCATGCATTGTCCCTGTCACTACAGCCGCATATTTCTGGTTTGATGAACTGATTAAGGTGCTCGATAGTGACTCTCCTCCTTATGAGGAGATTATGGACAGAGTCAATGCTCTCAAATTGGCTAATTCTTTCACTCTAGACGCCTCTTTGCAATTGGCTAAGTTAGCGGCTAAGAATTCTGGGTTTGCTATTGTGGCGCGCAGAGCGCTTTGGTTGAAATCTTGGTCGGCTGATGCGTCTTCCAAGAACAAGCTACTAAACATTCCTTTCAAGGGGAAAACGCTGTTTGGTCCTGACTTGAAAGAGATTATCTCTGATATCACTGGGGGTAAGGGCCATGCCCTTCCTCAGGATCGGCCTTTCAAGGCAAAAAATAGACCTAATTTTCGTCCCTTTCGTAAAAACGGACCAGCCCAAGGTGCTGCGTCCTCTAAGCAAGAGGGTAATACTTCTCAGGCCAAGCCAGCTTGGAGACCAATGCAAGGCTGGAACAAGGGAAAGCAGGCAAAGAAACCTGCCACTGCTACCAAGACAGCATGAAATATCGGCCCCCGATCCGGGACCGGATCTGGTGGGGGGCAGACTCTCTCTCTTCGCTCAGGCTTGGGCAAGAGATGTTCTGGATCCTTGGGCGCTAGAAATAGTCTCCCAGGGTTATCTTCTGGAATTCAAGGGACTTCCCCCAAGGGGAAGGTTCCACAGGTCTCAGTTGTCTTCAGACCACATAAAAAGACAGGCGTTCTTACATTGTGTAGAAGACCTGTTAAAAATGGGAGTGATTCATCCTGTTCCATTGAGAGAACAAGGGATGGGGTTCTACTCCAATCTGTTCATAGTTCCCAAAAAAGAGGGAACATTCAGACCAATCCTAGATCTCAAGATCTTAAACAAATTTCTCAAGGTCCCATCTTTCAAGATGGAAACCATTCGAACTATCCTTCCTTCCATCCAGGAAGGTCAATTCATGACCACGGTGGATTTAAAGGATGCGTATCTACATATTCCTATCCACAAGGAACATCATCGGTTCCTAAGGTTTGCATTCCTGGACAAACATTACCAGTTCGTGGCGCTTCCTTTCGGATTAGCCACTGCTCCAAGGATTTTCACAAAGGTACTAGGGTCCCTTCTAGCTGTGCTAAGACCAAGGGGCATTGCAGTAGTACCTTACCTGGACGACATTCTGATTCAAGCGTCGTCCCTCCCTCGAGCAAAGGCTCACACGGACATCGTCCTGGCCTTTCTCAGATCGCACGGCTGGAAAGTGAACGTGGAAAAGAGTTCTCTATCCCCGTCAACAAGGGTTCCCTTCTTGGGAACAATTATAGACTCCTCAGAAATGAGGATTTTTTCTAACAGAGGCCAGAAAGACAAAGCTTCTGGACTCTTGTCGAATACTTCATTCCGTTCCTCTTCCTTCCGTAGCTCAGTGCATGGAAGTGATCGGGTTGATGGTAGCGGCAATGGACATAGTTCCTTTTGCGCGCATTCATCTAAGACCATTACAACTGTGCATGCTCAGTCAGTGGAATGGGGACTATACAGACTTGTCTCCAAAGATACAAGTAAATCAGAGGACCAGAGACTCACTCCGTTGGTGGCTGTCCCTGGACAACCTGTCACGAGGGATGACATTCCACAGACCAGAGTGGGTCATTGTCACGACCGACGCCAGTCTGATGGGCTGGGGCGCGGTCTGGGGATCCCTGAAAGCTCAGGGTCTTTGGTCTCGGGAAGAATCTCTTCTACCGATAAATATTCTGGAACTGAGAGCGATATTCAATGCTCTCAAGGCTTGGCCTCAGCTAGCGAGGACCAAGTTCATACGGTTTCAATCAGACAACATGACGACTGTTGCGTACATCAACCATCAGGGGGGAACAAGGAGTTCCCTAGCGATGGAAGAAGTGACCAAGATTATTCTATGGGCGGAGTCTCACTCCTGCCACCTGTCTGCTATCCACATCCCGGGAGTGGAAAATTGGGAAGCGGATTTTCTGAGTCGTCAGACATTGCATCCGGGGGAGTGGGAACTCCATCCGGAAATCTTTGCCCAAGTCACTCAACTTTGGGGCATTCCAGACATGGATCTGATGGCCTCTCGTCAGAACTTCAAAGTTCCTTGCTACAGGGTCCAGATCCAGGGATCCCAAGGCGGCTCTAGTGGATGCACTAGTAGCACCTTGGACCTTCAAACTAGCTTATGTGTTCCCGCCGTTTCCTCTCATCCCCAGGCTGGTAGCCAGGATCAATCAGGAGAGGGCGTCGGTGATCTTGATAGCTCCTGCGTGGCCACGCAGGACTTGGTATGCAGATCTGGTGAATATGTCATCGGCTCCACCTTGGAAGCTACCTTTGAGACGAGACCTTCTTGTTCAGGGTCCGTTCGAACATCCGAATCTGGTTTCACTCCAGCTGACTGCTTGGAGATTGAACGCTTGATTTTATCGAAGCGAGGTTTCTCAGATTCTGTTATCGATACTCTTGTTCAGGCCAGAAAGCCTGTAACTAGAAAGATTTACCACAAAATTTGGAAAAAATATATCTGTTGGTGTGAATCTAAAGGATTCCCTTGGGACAAGGTTAAGATTCCTAGGATTCTATCCTTCCTTCAAGAAGGATTGGAAAAAGGATTATCGGCAAGTTCCCTGAAGGGACAGATTTCTGCCTTGTCGGTGTTACTTCACAAAAAACTGGCAGCTGTGCCAGATGTTCAAGCCTTTGTTCAGGCTCTGGTTAGAATCAAGCCTGTTTACAAACCTTTGACTCCTCCTTGGAGTCTCAATTTAGTTCTTTCAGTTCTTCAGGGGGTTCCGTTTGAACCCTTACATTCCGTTGATATTAAGTTATTATCTTGGAAAGTTTTGTTTTTAGTTGCAATTTCTTCTGCTAGAAGAGTTTCAGAATTATCTGCTCTGCAGTGTTCTCCTCCTTATCTGGTGTTCCATGCAGATAAGGTGGTTTTACGTACTAAACCTGGTTTTCTTCCGAAAGTTGTTTCTAACAAAAACATTAACCAGGAGATTATCGTACCTTCTCTGTGTCCGAAACCAGTTTCAAAGAAGGAACGCTTGTTGCACAATTTGGATGTTGTTCGCGCTCTAAAATTCTATTTAGATGCTACAAAGGATTTTAGACAAACATCTTCCCTGTTTGTTGTTTATTCAGGTAAAAGGAGAGGTCAAAAAGCAACTTCTACCTCTCTCTCTTTTTGGATTAAAAGCATCATCAGATTGGCTTACGAGACTGCCGGACGGCAGCCTCCCGAAAGAATCACGGCTCATTCCACTAGGGCTGTGGCTTCCACATGGGCCTTCAAGAACGAGGCTTCTGTTGATCAGATATGTAGGGCAGCGACTTGGTCTTCACTGCACACTTTTACCAAATTTTACAAGTTTGATACTTTTGCTTCTTCTGAGGCTATTTTTGGGAGAAAGGTTTTGCAAGCCGTGGTGCCTTCCATTTAGGTGACCTGATTTGCTCCCTCCCTTCATCCGTGTCCTAAAGCTTTGGTATTGGTTCCCACAAGTAAGGATGACGCCGTGGACCGGACACACCTATGTTGGAGAAAACAGAATTTATGTTTACCTGATAAATTTCTTTCTCCAACGGTGTGTCCGGTCCACGGCCCGCCCTGGTTTTTAAATCAGGTCTGATAATTTATTTTCTTTAACTACAGTCACCACGGTACCATGTGGTTTCTCCTATGCTATTATTCCTCCTTAACGTCGGTCGAATGACTGGGGTAGGCGGAGCCTAGGAGGGATCATGTGACCAGCTTTGCTGGGCTCTTTGCCATTTCCTGTTGGGGAAGAGAATATCCCACAAGTAAGGATGACGCCGTGGACCGGACACACCGTTGGAGAAAGAAATTTATCAGGTAAACATAAATTCTGTTTTCAAAGATAGAAAATCTTTTTGAACTGTCATATAAGTATACCATCTTTTAGAATGGAGATTATATGGTCTATTCTGCCTTTTTGGTCAGTAATGGCATCATTTGTTTATAATAGATACAACAGATGCATATCTTCATTTTCTGTTTTCATTCAGATTATTTTCATTTTCTGAGATTCTCTTTTTTTGACAAGCATTACCAATTTGTTGCTTTTCCTTCTGGTCTAGCGACAGCTCTAAGAATCTTTTCAAGGTTCTCAGTGTTTCCTTATTTGGACGGTCTCGTGGTGCTGGCTCAGTCTTTTTCGTTCTGCGGAATCTCATACGATTCAACTTTTGTTGTTTCTTCAAGACATGGTTAGAGGATCTTTTTATCAAAAGCTCTTTGATTCCTCAGACAAGGGTCACCTTTTTTAGGTTTCCAGATAGATTGTGTCAATGTCTTTGTCTCTAGCAGACAAGTGACAATTTTATTGGGTTCCGTTTGTCGGAACCTTCAGTCTCTATTATTTCCTTCAGTTGCTATATGCATGGAAGTTTTTGGTATTATGGCTGCAGCATTGGATTCGATTCCCTTTGCTCATTTTCATAAGAAACCTTTCCAGTTTTTTTATACTGAATTAATGGTGCAGGGATTCTAGGCTATCACTTTTTATATCTTTGAATCCCAACGTTCAACTATCTTTGATTTGGTGGTTAGATCACCATCATATAGTTCTACGGGTCTCTTCGGTTCATTCAACCTGGACCATGATCACTACAGATGCAAGTCTTTTAGGTTGGAAGGCTGTCTGGGGATCTCTGTCAGCACAAGGGGTTTGGAAATCTCAGGAGGCGAGATTACCAATCGATATTTTTGAACTCCGTGCATTTTTCAGAGTTCTTCAGTTTTGACTTCTTTTTGAAGAAAGAGACGTCTATTGTTTTTCAGACAGACAATGTCACAACTGTGGCGTATGTCAATCATCAGGGTAGGACTCTCAGTCCTTAGGCTGTGAAAGAAGTATCTCGGATACTTGCTTGGACTAAATCCAGCTCCTGTCTAATTTCTGCGGTCCATTTCCCAGGTATAGACAATTGGGAAACGGATTATCTCTGTCAATCAAGCTTTACATCCGGGAGAATGGTCTTTACCTAGATGTGTTTTTTCAAATTGTTCAGATGTGTGGGCTTCCAGAAACAGATCTGATGGCATCTCATCTAAACAAGGAACTTCCCACCTATTCAGGTCCAGGGATCCTCTGGCGGAAGCAGTGTATGCATTGACACTTCCTTGGAGTTATCAATCTGCCTATATTTTTTCACCTCTGGTTTTTCTTTTTAGAGTGATTTTCAAAATCATCAGGGAGCAATCTTTTGTGTTGCTGGTGGCTCCAGCATGGCCGCTCAGGTTTTGGTATATGGTTCTTGTTCGGATGTCCAGTTGCCAATCTTGGTCACTTCCATTAAGGCCAGACCTTACATCTTAACATTCATTTTTTCCATCAGGAACTCAAATTATTAATTTGATGGTATGGAGTTTTAACGCTTAGTACTTAGTCATAGAAGTTCTTTGACTCAGTGATTAATACTATGTTGCATGCTCGTAAATCTGTGTCTAGTAAGATTTATTATCGAGTTTGAAAGATTTACATCTCTTGATGCTCTTTTCATAAATTCTCTTGGCATTCTTTTAGAATTCCTAGGATTTTATAGTTTTCTTCAGGATGGTTTAGATAAGGGTTTTTGTCTGCAAGTTCCTTGCAAGGACAAATCTCTGCTTTTTCTGTGCTGTTTTCATACAAAAATTTTGCTAATCTTTCATTTACTCATTGTTTTGTTCAGGCTTTGGTTCGTATCAAGTCTGTCATTTAAGCCAATTTCTCCTCCTTGGAGTCTTAATTTGGTTCTGAGGGCTTTACAGGCTCTTCCGTTTGAGCATATGCTTTCTTTGGACATTTAAATTACTTTCATGGAAAGTATTGTTCCTTTAGACATCTCTTCAGCTAGAACAGTTTTTGAATTATCTGCTCTTTCTTGTGAGTTTCCTTTTTTCTGATTTTTCATCAGGATAAGGTGGTTTTGCTGACTTCTTTTCAATTTTTACCTAAAGTTGTGAATTTTAACAACATTAGTAGAGGAATTATTGTTCCTTCCTTGTGTCCTAATACTAAGAATTCTTTGGAGAGATTCTTACATTCTTTGGATGTGGTAAGAGTTTTGAAATTATGTTGAAGCTATTCAGATTTCAGAAAGACTTCTAGTCTATTTGTTATCTTTTCTGGTTTTAGGAAAGGTCAGAAGGCTTCTGCCATTTCTTTGGCATCTTGGTTAAAGCTTTTGGATTCATCTTGCTTATTTTGAGTCGGGTTAATCCCCGCCTCAGAGGATTACGGATCATTCTACTAGGTCAGTTTCTACTTCCTGGACTTTTAAGAATGAAGCTTCTGTTGATCAGATTTGCAAAGCAACGACGTGGTCTACTTTGCATACTTTTACTAATTTCTACCATTTTGATGTTTTCTCTTCTTCAGAAGCAGTTTTTGGTAGAATAGTACTTCAGGCAGCTGTTTCAGTTTGATTCTTCTTCTTATAACTTCAGTTTTTTTCATTATAAAAATTGAAACTTTTGATTTGGGTAGTGGATTAATTTTTAAGCGGAATTGGCTGTCTTTATTTTATCCCTCCCTCTCTAGTGACTCTTGGTGGAAGTTCCACATCTTGGGTATCTGCTATCCCATATGTCACTAGCTCATGCACTCTTGCTAATTACATGAAAGAAAACATAATTTATGTAAGAACTTACCTGATAAATTCATTTCTTTCATATTAGCAAGAGTCCATGAGGCCCACCCTTTTTGTGGTTATGATTTTTTTGTATAAAGCACAATTATTCCAATTCCTTATTTCTTTCATGTAATTAGCAAGAGTCCATGAGCTAGTGACGTATGGGATATACATTCCTACCAGGAGGGGCAAAGTTTCCCAAACCTCAAAATGCCTATAAATACACCCCCTCACCACACCCACAATTCAGTTTTACAAACTTTGCCTCCGATGGAGGTGGTGAAGTAAGTTTGTGCTAGATTCTACGTTGATATGCGCTCCGCAGCAAGTTGGAGCCCGGTTTTCCTCTCAGCGTGCAGTGAATGTCAGAGGGATGTGAGGAGAGTATTGCCTATTTGAATGCAGTGATTTCCTTCTAAGGGGTCTATTTCATAGGTTCTCTGTTATCGGTCGTAGAGATTCATCTCTTACCTCCCTTTTCAGATCGACGATATACTCTTATATATACCATTACCTCTGCTGATTCTCGTTTCAGTACTGGTTTGGCTTTCTACAAACATGTAGATGAGTGTCCTGGGGTAAGTAAATCTTATTTTCTGTGACACTCTAAGCTATGGTTGGGCACTTTGTTTATAAAGTTCTAAATATATGTATTCAAACATTTATTTGCCTTGACTCAGAATGTTCAACATTCCTTATTTTCAGACAGTCAGTTTCATATTTGGGATAATGCATTTGATTTAATCATTTTTTCTTACCTTCAAAAATTTGACTTTTTTCCCTGTGGGCTGTTAGGCTCGCGGGGGCTGAAAATGCTTCATTTTATTGCGTCATTCTTGGCGCAGACTTTTTTGGCGCAAAAATTCTTTTCCGTTTCCGGCGTCATACGTGTCGCCGGAAGTTGCGTCATTTTTTGACGTTATTTTGCGCCAAAAATGTTGGCGTTCCGGATGTGGCGTCATTTTTGGCGCCAAAAAAAGCATTTAGGCGCCAAATAATGTGGGCGTCTTATTTGGCGCTAAAAAATATGGGCGTCGCTTTTGTCTCCACATTATTTAAGTCTCATTTTTCATTGCTTCTGGTTGCTAGAAGCTTGTTCTTTGGCATTTTTTCCCATTCCTGAAACTGTCATTTAAGGAATTTGATCAATTTTGCTTTATATGTTGTTGTTTTTTCTCTTACATATTGCAAGATGTCTCACGTTGCATCTGAGTCAGAAGATACTACAGGAAAATCGCTGTCTAGTGCTGGATCTACCAAAGCTAAGTGTATCTGCTATAAACTTTTGGTAGCTATTCCTCCAGCTGTTGTTTGTATTGATTGTCATGACAAACTTGTTAATGCAGATAATATTTCCTTTAGTAAAGTACCATTGCCTGTTGCAGTTCCTTCAACATCTAAGGTGCAGAATGTTCCTGATGACATAAGAGATTTTGTTTCTGAATCCATAAAGAAGGCTATGTCTGTTATTTCTCCTTCTAGTAAACGTAAAAAATCTTTTAAAACTTCTCTCCCTACAGATGAATTTTTAAATGAACATCATCATTCTGATTCTGATGACTCTTCTGGTTCAGAGGATTCTGTCTCAGAGGTTGATGCTGATAAATCTTCATATTTATTTAAAATGGAATTTATTCGTTCTTTACTTAAAGAAGTTCTAATTGCTTTAGAAATAGAGGATTCTGGTCCTCTTGATACTAATTCTAAACGTTTGGATAAGGTATTTAAATCTCCTGTGGTTTTTCCAGAAGTTTTTCCTGTTCCTAATGCTATTTCTGCAGTAATTTCCAAAGAATGGGATAAATTGGGTAATTCATTTACTCCTTCTAAACGTTTTAAGCAATTATATCCTGTGCCGTCTGACAGATTAGAATTTTGGGACAAAATCCCTAAGGTTGATGGGGCTATTTCTACCCTTGCTAAACGTACTACTATTCCTACGTCAGATGGTACTTCGTTTAAGGATCCTTTAGATAGGAAAATTGAATCCTTTCTAAGAAAAGCTTATCTGTGTTCAGGTAATCTTCTTAGACCTGCTATATCTTTGTCTGATGTTGCTGCAGCTTCAACTTTTTGGTTGGAAACCTTAGCGCAACAAGTAACACATCATGATTCTCATGATATTATTATTCTTCTTCAGCATGCTAATAATTTTATCTGTGATGCCATCTTTGATATTATCAGGGTTGATGTCAGGTTTATGTCTCTAGCTATTTTAGCTAGAAGAGCTTTATGGCTTAAGACTTGGAATGCTGATATGGCTTCTAAATCAACTCTACTTTCCATTTCTTTCCAGGGTAACAAATTATTTGGTTCTCAGTTGGATTCTATTATTTCAACTGTTACTGGCGGGAAAGGAACTTTTTTACCACAGGATAAAAAATCTAAGGGTAAAAACAGAGCTAATAATCGTTTTCGTTCCTTTCGTTTCAACAAAGAACAAAAACCTGATCCTTCATCCTCAGGAGCAGTTTCAGTTTGGAAACCATCTCCAATCTGGAATAAATCCAAGCCAGCCAGAAAGGCAAAGCCTGCTTCTAAGTCCACATGAAGGTGCGGCCCTCATTCCAGCTCAGCTGGTAGGGGGCAGGTTACGTTTTTTCAAAGAAATTTGGATCACTTCTGTTCACAATCTTTGGATTCAGAACATTGTTTCAGAAGGGTACAGAATTGGTTTCAAGTTGAGACCTCCTGCAAAGAGATTTTTTTCTTTCCCGTGTCCCAGTAAATCCAGTAAAAGCTCAAGCATTTCTGAATTGTGTTTCAGATCTAGAGTTGACTGGAGTAATTGTGCCAGTTCCAGTTCAGGAACAGGGGATGGGGTTTTATTCAAATCTCTTCATTGTACCAAAGAAGGAGAATTCCTTCAGACCAGTTCTGGATCTAAAAATATTGAATCGTTATGTAAGGATACCAACGTTCAAGATGGTAACTGTAAGGACTATCTTGCCTTTTGTTCAGCAAGGGAATTATATGTCCACAATAGATTTACAGGATGCATATCTGCATATTCCGATTCATCCGGATCATTATCGGTTCCTGAGATTCTCTTTTCTGGACAAGCATTACCAGTTTGTGGCTCTGCCGTTTGGCCTTGCTACAGCTCCAAGAATTTTTACAAAGGTTCTCGGTGCCCTTCTGTCTGTAATCAGAGAACAGGGTATTGTGGTATTTCCTTATTTGGACGATATCTTGGTACTTGCTCAGTCTTTACATTTAGCAGAATTTCATACGAATCGACTTGTGTTGTTTCTTCAAGATCATGGTTGGAGGATCAATTTACCAAAAAGTTCATTGATTCCTCAGACAAGGGTAACCTTTCTGGGTTTCCGAATAGATTCAGTGTCCATGACTCTGTCTTTAACAGACAAGAGGCGTCTAAAACTGATGGCAGCGTGTCGAAACCTTCAGTCACAATCATTCCCTTCGGTAGCCTTATGCATGGAAATTCTAGGTCTTATGACTGCTGCATCGGACGCGATCCCCTTTGCTCGTTTTCACATGCGACCTCTTCAGCTTTGTATGCTGAATCAATGGTGCAAGGATTACACAAAGATATCTCAATTAATATCTTTAAAACCGATTGTTCGACACTCTCTAACGTGGTGGACAGATCACCATCGTTTAATTCAGGGGGCTTCTTTTGTGCTTCCGACCTGGACTGTAATTTCAACAGATGCAAGTCTCACAGGTTGGGGAGCTGTGTGGGGATCTCTGACGGCACAAGGAGTTTGGGAATCTCAGGAGGTGAGATTACCGATCAATATTTTGGAACTCCGTGCAATTTTCAGAGCTCTTCAGTTTTGGCCTCTTCTGAAGAGAGAATCGTTCATTTGTTTTCAGACAGACAATGTCACAACTGTGGCATACATCAATCATCAAGGAGGAACTCACAGTCCTCTGGCTATGAAAGAAGTATCTCGAATTTTGGTTTGGGCGGAATCCAGCTCCTGTCTAATCTCTGCGGTTCATATCCCAGGTGTAGACAATTGGGAAGCGGATTATCTCAGTCGCCAAACGTTGCATCCGGGCGAATGGTCTCTCCACCCAGAGGTATTTCTTCAGATCGTTCAAATATGGGAACTTCCAGAAATAGATTTGATGGCGTCCCATCTAAACAAGAAACTTCCCAGGTATCTGTCCAGATCCCGGGATCCTCAGGCGGAGGCAGTGGATGCATTATCACTTCCTTGGAAGTATCATCCTGCCTATATCTTTCCGCCTCTAGTTCTTCTTCCAAGAGTAATCTCCAAGATTCTGAAGGAATGCTCGTTTGTTCTGCTGGTAGCTCCGGCATGGCCTCACAGGTTTTGGTATGCGGATCTTGTCCGGATGGCCTCTTGCCAACCGTGGACTCTTCCGTTAAGACCAGACCTTCTGTCACAAGGTCCTTTTTTCCATCAGGATCTGAAATCCTTAAATTTAAAGGTATGGAGATTGAACGCTTGATTCTTCGTCAAAGAGGTTTCTCTGACGCTGTGATTAATACTATGTTACAGGCTCGTAAATCTGTATCTAGAGAGATATATTATAGAGTCTGGAAGACTTATATTTCTTGGTGTATTTCTCATCATTTTTCTTGGCATTCTTTTAGAATTCCGAGAATTTTACAGTTTCTTCAGGATGGTTTAGATAAAGGTTTGTCCGTAAGTTCCTTGAAAGGACAAATCTCTGCTCTTTCTGTTCTTTTTCACAGAAAGATTGCTATTCTTCCTGATATTCGTTGTTTTGTACAAGCTTTGGTTCGTATAAAACCTGTCATTAAGTCAATTTCTCCTCCTTGGAGTTTGAATTTGGTTCTGGGGGCTCTTCAAGCTCCTCCGTTTGAACCTATGCATTCATTGGACATTAAATTACTTTCTTGGAAAGTTTTGTTCCTTTTGGCCATCTCTTCTTCCAGAAGAGTTTCTGAATTATCTGCTCTTTCTTGTGAGTCTCCTTTTCTGATTTTTCATCAGGATAAGGCGGTGTTGCGAACTTCTTTTGAATTTTTACCTAAAGTTGTGAATTCCAACAACATTAGTAGAGAAATTGTGGTTCCTTCATTATGTCCTAATCCTAAGAATTCTAAGGAGAAATCGCTGCATTCTTTGGATGTTGTTAGAGCTTTGAAATATTATGTTGAAGCTACTAAATCTTTCAGAAAGACTTCTAGTCTATTTGTTATCTTTTCCGGTTCTAGAAAAGGCCAGAAAGCTTCTGCCATTTCTTTGGCATCTTGGTTGAAATCTTTAATTCATCTTGCCTATGTTGAGTCGGGTAAAACTCCGCCTCAGAGAATTACAGCTCATTCTACTAGGTCAGTTTCTACTTCCTGGGCGTTTAGGAATGAAGCTTCGGTTGATCAGATTTGCAAAGCAGCAACTTGGTCCTCTTTGCATACTTTTACTAAATTCTACCATTTTGATGTATTTTCTTCTTCTGAAGCAGTTTTTGGTAGAAAAGTACTTCAGGCAGCGGTTTCAGTTTGAATCTTCTGCTTATGTTTTTCGTTAAACTTTATTTTGGGTGTGGATTATTTTCAGCAGGAATTGGCTGTCTTTATTTTATCCCTCCCTCTCTAGTGACTCTTGTGTGGAAAGATCCACATCTTGGGTAATCATTATCCCATACGTCACTAGCTCATGGACTCTTGCTAATTACATGAAAGAAAACATAATTTATGTAAGAACTTACCTGATAAATTCATTTCTTTCATATTAGCAAGAGTCCATGAGGCCCGCCCTTTTTTTTGGGGTGGTTATGATTTTTTTGTATAAAGCACAATTATTCCAATTCCTTATTTTATATGCTTTCGCACTTTTTTCTTATCACCCCACTTCTTGGCTATTCGTTAAACTGAATTGTGGGTGTGGTGAGGGGTGTATTTTTTTTTTTTTTTTTTTTTTTTAAATTTTTATTATAATTTTGAAAAAGTACAAAGTGCAGTGGCAAAATAAGCATTACAAGTAGGATATTCACATATATCCAAATACATTTGTCAAGAGTTTACATATATGTTAGCAAATCTAAGAGTGGGGGGGGGGGGGGGTGATGAGTCTGTTATGCCCAACTAGGCCGCCTAATCGTCCATTATTTTATATAGTGTTATATTGCATTAATCATGCATCTTTCATGGGGAGAGTCCAAGAGAGAGGAAAAAAAAAAAAAAAAAGAGCAAAGTTAACATAATCTCCTCCCTTCTCACCGCCCCATCCAATCCTATCCATTTAAACCTCCAATTCGGGGCATATTCACTATATTTGAATATTAATGATACCTTCTATGTTAGCAGTAAAGTCTCTACCCTGATCTAGAATAAAGTCTTTCCAAGTTTTTAAATATGAGTTATCTTTCTTCCTTTCAAGCCTATAGTCATGGGCTGCTATTATTGCACTATCAGAAAGAAGATTTTTTGCTTCTTTGATTGATGGAGCTCGTGGTTTGCACCAATTGTCAAAAATAAGTTTTCTGAGGTTAAGTATCGCAGTTAGAATGAATCTCTTTTTATTCCCCCATGAAATACAGGGGTTCAGTAATATTATAGAATTTATTGAAAGTCTCACTTCAATATTTATCATTTGGGAAAGAAGATAGGCTACCTTATGCCAAAATTGGTTTACTTTCGGGCATTCCCACAGTAGGTGACCCGGATCTGGATCGTTTAAATGGCACTTAATACAAAAAAATTTAACATTACAATTCCACTTAGCTACCCGCCGTGGGGTGAGGTAGTCTCTATTGATAATCTTAAACTGCGTTTCTCTTAGATAAGTTGAAGGGGAGATAGCTAGCGCAGTCTTTAAACTGTTCTCTAGTTGATCTATAGGGTCTATCAAGCTTACTACCTTTCCCCAATATGCCTTCGCCCCTTCTATATATTTTTCCGTCTCTGCTGATCTTAAAATTTTATATATAGAAGTCACGGAACACTTTTCCATTTTAAGATGATCCATTAATGGGTGGTCTTGGAAAGTCTGAGGAAACAGATACAGTAACTTTCGTATATAATCTGTGGCTTGCAAAAAGTAGAACATATGTTTCTTCTGCGCTGCCGGAAAGTTATTTTGAAATTCTGTAAATTTATGAAATTTTCTAGTCTTAAAATCATAGAACTCTGCAATCGAGAGAGCTTTGGAAGGTGACCATAGACTAAAAGGGTTAGCTGAGTTACCTAGTGGAAAGTGCCAATTTCCTTGAATAGGTAGCCATTTAGAGACCGCTGTGGGATGTCCAAGCAACTTCATGGTATTCCTCCATACTTTTAAGATATCCTTCAATAAGGGGTGGTTAGCAATTGTGTTGCCCAAAATCTTATTTGTTGCATGTAATATAAAGCCCATAGAATAGGGAGCACATATGTGTTCTTCTAAGTACTTATTAGATAGTTTAAATGATTGAAAGAGCCATTCAATTGGAAATCTTATTAATGTTGCTAAATTGTACCATTCCAGGTTTGGAAGTGATAGCCCCCCTCCCAAATATGGTTGGTATAGTATCTCCAGTTTTATTCTAGGTTTTCTCCCACTCCAAAGAAAATATCTCAGTGCCCGATTGAAGCGCCATAGGTCCATTTTTTTTATAAGCAAGGGAAGCATTCTACATGGGTATAAAATTTTTGGGACTATGAACATTTTATAGAGATTAACTTTACCCGAGATTGAAACCGGTAACGCTGCCCAACTTCTTAATTTCATCATGGTTTCTTGGAGGACTGAAAGAATATTGTCGCAATACTAGTCATCTGGGTTAACAGAGAGTTTCAAGCCTAGATATTCCAAGGCATTAGATTCAATAAATTCAAAGGTTTGCTGTTTATTACTCCTTTTCAACCAAATTGCCTTTGATTTTGCCAAATTAGTTTTGTACCCTGAGACATTGCCATAATCCTTTAAAAGTTCTAAGACCATGTCCATGGTATCTTTTGGATTACTGACATACAAAAGTAAATCATCGGCAAATAGGGATATTCTTAGCACTTCCTTGCCTATGTTAATTCCTGTGAGAAGTTCCCTTAATTTAATTGCCAGTGGCTCCAGAACTAAATTGAAAAGTAGGGGTGAAAGAGGACACCCCTGTCTCGTGCCTCTAGAAAGTGTAAAAGATTGAGTTAACTCATTATTGATCATAATTGATGCCTTTGCATCTGAATAGATGTTTCTAATAAAGGTACAGAACTTACTTCCAAATCCGTATTTAGCCATAACTTTGAACATAAATGGCCATTCCACTCTGTCGAAGGCCTTCTCTGCATCCAAAGATAGCAGGAAGGCCTCCGGCAGAGCAGAATCCCCGTCACTGTACTGAGAGATAGCATGGAGTATCTTTCTAATACTTTTCTCAGATGATCTTCCACTCACAAATCCCACCTGATCCTCGTGTATAATTTTAGGTGCAATTAGCTTCAATCTTTCTGCCAAAATCTTCATCATAATCTTATAATCAAGATTCAGCAGGGATATCGGTCTGTAAGCTGTAAGATCTAGGGGATCCTTATTAGGTTTAGGAATTAGTACGATGTTTGCTCTCTTAAAATCTTCCGATACCCTGATGTTTTCTTCAAAGTACCCTTTGTATAGGTCCTTAAGGACTGGAGTAATTTTTTCTAATAGTACCATATAAAACTCCAAGGGCAGGTTGTCTGGGCCAGGAGATTTTCCTCTAGCTAATGATTTAATGACCCTTACTATCTCCTGGTCACTTATAGGCTTATCTAGAGCTTCCAAGTCTGTTCCTGATATCAATGGTATCTTAATAGAATCTAAAAATCGATCAATGTCTTCTGCTTGTGGTTGTTGTGAAGCATAAAGGTCTGTGAAAAAATTACGGAATAAGAGAGCCATTTGTTCCTGATCTGAGGTGATACTCTTATCTTTTCTAATAGCCACAATAGGCTTTCTCTGAGTTTGTGTTTTAAAGATGGATGCTAAGAATTTGCCTGCTTTATTGCCATATCTTTTAAATTTGGCTGCTTTGATTTGTATTGATTCTTGGGCTTGTTGTAATAGAAAATGATCCCTATTTTTTTTATTAGAGAAGTAAATTTCTCTGTTTACTATAGTTGGGTTCTGCATATAACTAGCGTAAGCCTCTTTAAGTTTATTAGATAGATCATGGTATCTAGAAACTTGCTTCTTTTTTAATCTCGCCATATATGATATTATCTCTGCTTTTAGATATACTTTAGCCGTTTCCCAGAAAATAAGTGTATTATTTCTACTGTGAGCATTAAAAGAGCAGTAATCTTCCCAGGCCTTTTCCAAAAAGGACTTAAATTTATCTGAGTTGGCTAAATAGACTGGGAAAAAAAAAAGAGTTAGATGTATAGGATTTCTTAACTTGAATTTGTAATATTACAGGGGCATGGTCGGAAAGAGTGAAGTCCAGAATTTCACATTTAGAGATTCTAGGAGCCAAGATTTCTGATACTAGGTATAGATCTAGTCTAGACATGGTATTATGGGATTTAGAATGGCATGTAAACTCCCGAGAATTAGGGTTCATAGTTCTCCAAATGTCTATAAGATTAGTTGATTGGGTCAATAAACTAAAGATTTTTTCTTCATATTTATGATGGGTTCTTGTATAATTCCCTTTTTTCCTGCTTAGGCCCATTCTAGTTCTATCAATGCTCGAGTTAGGGGTAATATTAAAATCCCCTGTTATAATTATGTTATCTTTTGCAAACTTCAAGATATTCTTAATTAACCGGGTCCAGAATGCAACATCGGGACTATTAGGGCCATACAAGTTAACTATTAAGAAGAATTGATTTTGAATCTTCATTCTGACCATTATATACCTGGCCTCTCTATCTCTCACTACTTTAATGATTTCTTGTCCAAGGTTTTTATGGATCAAGATCACCCCCCCTCTGGCTGCTTTCCTATATGAAGCGAAAAATGTTTGCGAAAACCCACGTATCTTAAGTTTGTTATGTTCGACATCGGAGAGATGGGTCTCCTGTAGACAAATGATGTCCAGTGCCTTCTTACTTAGAAAGTTTATCACCGCTTTCCTTTTAATGGGGGAGTGAATTCCTCCCACATTCCATGAGATAACCTTTATCTTCTAACTATGTTTATTTTTGAAGCTAAGTTTGCAGGATATCTTATCGCTAAGTAGAAAGATGGAATAAAACCCAAATTGGAAGGCGCAACACTGTATATAAAAAATTGCCCAAGGATATGTGGATGGGTGGGAGAGAGAGGAGGAGAAGAGAAGAAAAAAAAAAAAAAGAAAGGAAAAAAAAAAAAAA
Source organism: Bombina bombina (assembly GCF_027579735.1). NCBI lineage: Eukaryota > Metazoa > Chordata > Amphibia > Anura > Bombinatoridae > Bombina > Bombina bombina. The sequence goes on from NC_069508.1 coordinate 156,162,546, forward strand.
AAAAAAGAACCCCACAAACATACACATTTATAACAAAAAGAAACATGGTGATATAAGCCAGTAGATAGAATTTGTACATCAAATCATTTCTATCGTCAGAGTTAAATCCTTCAAAAACAGTTTCACAAAAATAAATCAAAGTATATATCCTAACCTTAATTAAAATTGTGGTGTATATCTCAATTCCTAATACATAAATACCTTTATACATTGTATCTATAGAACAGTGAAAATCGTGTTTACTGAGTGAAGCTGGAACCATTTCTATAACAACAAATAACTTTTTTAGTTCAATTTCACAAAATTGTGTCAAAATATTCGTAATATCATCATCGGGTGCACCTTTCGTGTGTGTTTCAAAAAAAAAAAACCACAGACATACACATTATAACAAAAAGAAAAATGGTGATATAAACCAGTAGATAGAATTTGTACATCAAATCGTTTCTTTCGTCGAAGTTAAATCCTTCAACAACAAATTCACAAAAATAAATCAAAATATATATCCTAACCTTAATTAAAACTGTGTGCATATCTCAGTTCCTAATACATAAATATCTTTATACATTGTATCTATAAAACAGTGAAAATCGTGTTTACTAGGTGAAGCTGAAAAAAAAAAAAAAAAAAAAAAGTTTCTCCTTAAAAGAGACATGGAGAAAGAAAAAAAAAAAAACAAAACAGTTTCTCCTTAAAAGAGACATGGAGAAAGAAAAAAAAAGAAAAAAAAAAACGTTTCTCCTTAAAAGAGACATGGAGAAGGGAAAAAAACAAAAACCAAAAAAAACCGTTTCTCCTTAAAAAAGACATGGTCTCCTTAAAAAAGACATGGAGAGAAAACAAAAAACAAAAAAAAAAAACGTTTTTCCTTAAAAGAGACATGGAGAAGGAGAAAAAAAAAAAAAATTAATAAATCAAGGACTCTCATTAAATCAAGCTCAATGTTTTGATTCATTCTCTAGGAACAATTGTGCGGCTTCTGGGGTTTCAAATATATAGGTATTGGGTCCAGACTTAATTCTAAGTTTGGCAGGGTACATTAAGGAAAAAAATCTCTTCTCCTGTGCTAGTTGAGAACAAATAGGGGAAAATTTCCTCCTTTTAAGTGAAGTCTCTGCTGAGAAGTCCTGGAATATTAGGATTCTAGCTCCATTAAATTGTAGGGGTTGTTGTTTTCTGAATGCTTGAATAAGCTCATTCTTTCCTTGGTAGTTAAGATATTTGGCAATCACTGGTCGCGATCTCTTTATGCCTTGCTCCGTCCCCTCTTGCTCTCTACCCAATCTGTGCACTCTTTCCACAGTGAACAATGACTTTTGTTGTTGAATAGCCATCAGACTTGGGAGAGTTTCTTCCACGAACTTTTTTAGATCCTGAGATTTTATTGTTTCAGGCAGCCCAATTATTCGCAGGTTGTTGCGCCTTGCTCTGTTTTCGGAGTCTTCCATCTTATTTGTAAGAATTTTGTTTTGTGAGATTACTTCTTCCAATTTTGCATTTAATATGGTTTGACTATCCTCATAGTCTGAAATCCTTTGTTCCAAATAGCTTATTCTCTCATTTTGAGCTCTTATTTCCCCCATGATGGCGTCTAGTCGTGCATTCACTTCTTCGATCTTAGGTATAATCAGCTCAGATACCTGCATAGCAATTGTTGTGGCATCCAAGGCCTCAGGAGTTTTTTCTTCTGCGCAGGATTTATTAGGAGAATTTATTGATTTATTGATCTTCTTGTCTATGACCTTTAACTTAGGAGACATTTTTTGCTGCTTAAGATACTTATCCATCAATCAAATACTAGGTGGATTTAGATAGCCACTCTTATATGTTTTAATGGAATTTTAAAATCTTTATAGTATGTCTCCAAGCCAGTAAGAAAAGGGAAGAAAGAAAAAAAACAGATAGAAAGCAGTATGTTTTTCTCACCCCTGTTTTTACACTTCTACACAGGCGGATAGTTGGCTTTATAAGTCCCTTTTCTCCCTTTCTTAGCAATGGAATTAGCGATTTATATAAGATGGAGAGAGGATAGTTTGTTAAAAAAAAAAAAAAAAAAAGTGGCAGTAATTCACAGTATAAAATATATTTCAACAGTCACAGCAATTTGCTATAGTTTTAAGCCTCCAGCCTTGGGCTCTTTACCTCTCTCCATGTATCCAGGTATCCATGCATCCAGGGCCCATGCAGCCCTATCATCCGGGGGTGAAAGCCTCCCTGTGAGAGACTAAGTGCAGTCCAGGATCCTCCTCCTACCACTTCCACTCCTGGTTCTGCTCCTAGGTCAGGGCACCTGCTCCTCACACGCCCATAGACCTTTCCCGTGCTTTGTGACTGCAGCTTGGCCACCACCTCTGCCCGGCATTACTCACAGGCCCCACTGTTGGACCGGACTGGCCTCACGGTATCCATCCAGCAGTATGCCTCCCTAAAGCAGGGCTGGAGACACGGCCTGATATCCGCCGTAGTTCCGTCTCCTTACCACCTTAGGAGTAGCGTCGGCTAACTCACATGTGCAGCTCTGCTCTGCACCTCGCCGCGCTGCGTGATGTTGTCACACTTGCACCTCCCCCGGCCAGAGGGGTGTATTTATAGGCATTTTGAGGTTTGGGAAACTTTGCCCCTCCTGGTAGGAATGTATATCCCATACGTCACTAGCTCATGGACTCTTGCTAATATGAAAGAAATGAATTTATCAGGTAAGTTCTTACATAAATTATGTTTTTTTGATGCTTTCGCTCCTTTTTTATCACCCCACTTCTTGGCTATTAGTTCAACTGAGTTGTGGGTGTGGTGAGGGGTGTATTTATAGGCATTTTAAGGTTTGGGAAACTTTGCCTCTCCTGGTAGGAATGTATATCCCATACGTCACTAGCTCATGGACTCTTGCTAATATGAAAGAAATGAATTTGTCAGGTAAGTTCTTACATAAATTATGTTTTTTACCTATGTCATAACTGGAGGTACAGCACATGTATACATCATGCCACCATACAATATACACCAGACATGGGCAAAAACATATAAAAATAAACATAAAGGAATAATACAAACATGAAAAAAGAAACGCAAACAACAAAGATGGATGAAAATAACAAGACATACTATAAAGGAGAAATAAAAAATATAAAAATTAATAAATAATAATAATAATAATAAATATACAAAAAATAAAAAAAACATAATTTATGTAAGAACTTACCTGATAAATTAATTTCTTTCATATTAGCAAGAGTCCATGAGCTAGTGACGTATGGGATATACATTCCTACCAGGAGGGGCAAAGTTTCCCAAACCTCAAAATGCCTATAAATACACCCCTCACCACACCCACAAATCAGTTTAACGAATAGCCAAGAAGTGGGGTGATAAAAAAAGTGCGAAAGCATATAAAATAAGGAATTGGAATAGTTGTGCTTTATACAAAAAAATCATAACCACCAAAAAGGGTGGGCCTCATGGACTCTTGCTAATATGAAAGAAATGAATTTATCAGGTAAGTTCTTACATAAATTATGTTTTCTTTCATGTAATTAGCAAGAGTCCATGAGCTAGTGACGTATGGGATAATGACTACCCAAGATGTGGATCTTTCCACGCAAGAGTCACTAGAGAGGGAGGGATAAAATAAAGACAGCCAATTCCTGCTGAAAATAATCCACACCCAAAATAAAGTTTAATGAAAACATAAGCAGAAGATTCAAACTGAAACCGCTGCCTGAAGTATTTTTCTACCAAAAACTGCTTCAGAAGAAGAAAACACATCAAAATGGTAGAATTTAGTAAAAGTATGCAAAGAGGACCAAGTTGCTGCTTTGCAAATCTGATCAACCGAAGCCTCATTCCTAAACGCCCAGGAAGTAGAAACTGACCTAGTAGAATGAGCTGTAATCCTTTGAGGCAGAGTTTTACCCGACTCGACATAAGCATGGTGAATTAAGGATTTCAACCAAGATGCCAAAGAAATGGCAGAAGCTTTCTGACCTTTCCTAGAACCGGAAAAGATGACAAATAGACTAGAAGTCTTACGGAAAGACTTAGTAGCCTCAACATAATATTTCAAAGCTCTAACAACATCCAAAGAATGCAACAATTTCTCCTTAGAATTCTTAGGATTAGGACATAATGAAGGAACCACAATTTCTCTACTAATGTTGTTGGAATTCACAACCTTAGGTAAAAATTCAAAAGAAGTTTGCAACACCGCCTTATCCTGATGAAAAATCAGAAAAGGAGACTCACAAGAAAGAGCAGATAATTCAGAGACTCTTCTGGCAGAAGAGATGGCCAAAAGGAACAAAACTTTTCAAGAAAGTAATTTAATGTCCAATGAATGCATGGGTTCAAAAGGAGGAGCTTGAAGAGCCCTCCGAACCAAATTCAAACTCCAAGGAGGAGAAATTGACTTAATGACAGGTTTTATACGAACCAAAGCTTGTACAAAACAATGAATATCAGGAAGATTAGCAATCTTTCTGTGAAAAAGAACAGAAAGAGCAGAGATTTGTCCTTTCAAGGAACTTGCGAACAAACCTTTATCTAAACCATCCTGAAGAAACTGTAAAATTCTCGGAATTCTAAAAGAATGCCAGGAAAAATGATGAGAAAGACACCAAGAAATATAAGTCTTCCAGACTCTATAATATATCTCTCTAGATACAGATTTACGAGCCTGTAACATAGTATTAATCACAGAGTCAGAGAAACCTCTTTGACCAAGAATCAAGCGTTCAATCTCCATACCTTTAAATTTAAGGATTTGAGATCCTGATGGAAGAAAGGACCTTGTGACAGAAGGTCTGGTCTTAACGGAAGAGTCCACGGCTGGCAAGAGGCCATCCGGACAAGATCCGCATACCAAAACCTGTGAGGCCATGCTGGAGCTACCAGCAGAACAAATGAGCATTCCTTCAGAATCTTGGAGATTACTCTTGGAAGAAGAACTAGAGGCGGAAAGATATAGGCAGGATGATACTTCCAAGGAAGTGATAATGCATCTACTGCCTCCGCCTGAGAATCCCGGGATCTGAACAGATACCTGGGAAGTTTCTTGTTTAGATGAGAAGCCATCAGATCTATTTCTGGGAGTTCCCACATTTGAACAATCTGAAGAAATACCTCTGGGTGGAGAGACCATTCGCCCGGATGCAACGTTTGGCGACTGAGATAATCCGCTTCCCAATTGTCTATACCTGGGATATGAACCGCAGAGATTAGACAGGAGCTGGATTCCGCCCAAACCAGAATTCGAGATACTTCTTTCATAGCCAGAGGACTGTGAGTCCCTCCTTGATGATTGATTTATGCCACAGTTGTGACATTGTCTGTCTGAAAACAAATGAACGACTCTCTCTTCAGAAGAGGCCAAGACTGAAGAGCTCTGAAAATTGCACGGAGTTCCAAAATATTGATCGGTAATCTCACCTCCTGAGATTCCCAAACCCCTTGTGCTGTCAGAGACCCTCACACATCTCCCCAACCTGTAAGACTTGCATCTGTTGAGATTATAGTCCAGGTCGGAAGAACAAAAGAAGCCCCCTGAATTAAACGATGGTGATCTGTCCACCACGTCAGAGAATGTCGGACAATCGGTTTTAAAGATATTAATTGAGATATCTTTGTGTAATCCCTGCACCATTGGTTCAGCATACAGAGCTGAAGAGGTCGCATGTGAAAATGAGCAAAGGGGATCGCGTCCGATGCAGCAGTCATAAGACCTAGAATTTCCATGCATAAGGCTATCGAAGGGAATGATTGTGACTGAAGGTTTCGACAAGCTGAAATCAATTTTAGACGTCTCTTGTTTGTCAAAGATAGTCATGGACACTGAATCTATCTGGAACCCTTAAAAGGTTACCCTTGTCTGAGGAATCAATGAACTTTTTAGTGAATTGATCCTCCAACCATGATCTTGAAGAAACAACACAAGTCGATTCGTATGAGATTCTGCTAAATGTGAAGACTGAGCAAGTACCAAGATATCGTCCAAATAAGGAAATACCACAATACCCTGTTCTCTGATTACAGACAGAAGGGCACCGAGAACCTTTGTAAAAATTCTTGGAGCTGTAGCTAGGCCAAACGGTAGAGCCACAAACTGGTAATGCTTGTCCAGGAAAGAGAATCTCAGGAACTAATAGTAAGCTGGATTAATCGGAATATGCAGATAAGCATCCTGTAAATCTATTGTAGACATATAATGCCCTTGCTGAACAAAAGGCAATATAGTCCTTACAGTTACCATTTTGAATGTTGGTATCCTTACATAACGATTCAATATTTTTAGATCCAGAACTGGTCTGAAGGAATTCTCCTCCTTGGGTACAATGAAGAGATTCGAATAAAACCCCAGCCCCTGTTCCAAACCTGGAACTGGCATAATTACTCTAGCTAACTCTAGATCTGAAACACATTTTAGAAATGCTTGAGCTTTCACTGGGTTTACTGGGACACGGGAAAGAAAAAATCTCTTTGCAGGAGGTCTTATCTTGAAACCAATTCTGTACCCTTCTGAAACAATGTTCTGAATCCAAAGATTGTGAACAGAATTGATCCAAATTTCTTTGAAAAAACGTAATCTGCCCCCTACCAGCTGAGCTGGAATGAGGGCCGCACCTTCGTGTGGACTTAGAAGCTGGCTTTGCTTTTCTAGAAGGCTTGGATTTATTCCAGACTGGAGATGGTCTCCAAACTGAAACTGCTCCTGAGGATGAAGGATCAGGCTTTTGTTCTTTGTTGAAACGAAAGGAACGAAAACGATTATTAGCCCTGTTTTTACCTTTAGATTTTTTATCCTGTGGTAAAAAAGTTCCTTTCCCACCAGTAACAGTTGAGATAATAGAATCCAACTGAGAACCAAATAATTTATTACCCTGGAAAGAAAGGGAAAGTAGAGTTGATTTAGAAGACATATAGCTCTTCTAGCTAAAATAGCTAGAGACATAAACCTGACATCAACTCTGATAATATCAAAAATGGCATCACAGATAAAATTATTAGCATGTTGAAGAAGAATAATAATATTATGAGAATCATGATCTGTTACTTGTTGCGCTAAAGTTTCCAACCAAAAAGTTGAAGCTGCAGCAACATCAGCCAATGATATAGCAGGTCTAAGAAGATTACCTGAACACAGATAAGCTTTTCTTAGAAAGGATTCAATTTTCCTATCTAAAGGATCCTTAAAGGAAGTACCATCTGCCGTAGGAATAGTAGTACGTTTAGCAAGGGTAGAAATAGCCCCATCAACTTTAGGGATTTTGTCCCAAAACTCTAATCTGTCGGACGGTACAGGATATAATTGCTTAAAACGTTTAGAAGGAGTAAATGAATTACCCAAATTATTCCATTCTCTGGAAATTACTTCAGAAATAGCACCAGGAACAGGAAAAAACTTCTGGAATAACCACAGGAGATCTAAAGACCTTGTCTAAACGTTTAGATTTAGTATCAAGAGGACCAGAATCCTCAATTTCTAATGCAATTAGGACTTCTTTAAGTAAAGAACGGATAAATTCCATTTTAAATAAATATGACGATTTATCAGCATCAACCTCTGAGACAGAATCCTCTGTATCAGAAGAATCATTAGAATCAGAATGATGATGTTCATTTAAAAATTCATCTGTATAAAGAGAAGTTTTAAAAGACTTTTTATGTTTACCAGAAGGAGGAATAACAGACATAGCCTTCTTAATGGATTCAGAAACAAAATCTCTTATGTTATCAGGAACACTCTGAACATTAGATGTTGATGGAACTGCAACAGGTAATGGTACTTTACTAAAGGAAATATTTTCTGCATTAACAAGTTTGTCATGACATTTAATACAAACAACAGCTGGAGGAACAACTACCAAAAGTTTACAGCAGATACACTTAGCTTTGGTAGTTCCAGCACCAGGCAGCGATTTTCCAGTAGTATCTTCTGACTCAGTTGCAACGTGGGACATCTTGCAATATGTAATAGAAAAAAACAACATATAAAGCAAAATTGATCAAATTCCTTAAATGACAGTTTCAGGAATGGGAAAAAATGCCAGTGAACAAGCTTCTAGCAACCAGAAGCAACAAATAATGAGACTTAAATAAAGTGGAGACAAATTTGACTCCCACAATATTTGGCGCCTAAATGCTATTAGCGCCAAAAATGACGCCACATCCGGAACGCCGACATTTTTGGTGTGAAAAACGTCAAAAATGACGCAACTTCCGGCGACACGTATGACGCCGGAAATAGAAAAAAAATTTCGCGCCAAAAATGACGCAATAAAATGAAGCATTTTCAGCCCCCGCGAGCCTAACAGCCCACAGGGAAAAAGTCAAATTTTAAGGTAAGATAAAAATGATATATTCAAAAGCATTATCCCAAATATGAAACTGACTGTCTGAAATAAGGAAATGTTGAACATCCTGAGTCAAGGCAAATAAATGTTTGAATACATATATTTAGAACTTTATAAAAAAGTGCCCAACCATAGCTTTAGAGTGTCACAGAAAATAAGACTTACCCCAGGACACTCATCTACATGTTGTAGAAAGCCAAACCAGTACTGAAACGAGAATCAGCAGAGGTAATGGTATATATGAGTATATCGTCGATCTGAAAAGGGAGGTAAGAGATGAATCTCTACGACCGATAACAGAGAACCCATGAAATAGACCCCGTAGAAGGAGATCATTGAATTCAAACAGGCAATACTCTCCTCACATCCCTCTGACATTCACTGCACGCTGAGAGGAAAACCAGGCTCCAACCTGCTGCGGAGCGCATATCAACGTAGAATCTAGCACAAACTTACTTCACCACCTCCATAGGAGGCAAAGTTTGTAAAACTGATTTGTGGGTGTGGTGAGGGGTGTATTTATAGGCATTTTGAGGTTTGGGAAACTTTGCCCCTCCTGGTAGGAATGTATATCCCATACGTCACTAGCTCATGGACTCTTGCTAATTACATGAAAGAAATATAAACAACACGACAAGAAGAAAGAAAACATCAAATAAATATCACATTGACACAAGTGACAAAAGGGAGGAAAAGAATAAGGACAGGGAAGGATTGAAACAAATGGGTATTGTGTGTGCTACATCAGCACATTTGTAGGATACTATTTGCAGACTATACGGGTCTTAGCATAGAGCAATGTCCTATAGGAAACTGTGCCATTCTATTTTTGTATTCAATCCTTTAGGGATAATGGTCTCCAGTTCAAAAGTCCATCTTGTCTCCCTCTGCAGAAGTAGTTTATTTCTATCCCCTCCTCTACTTAGTTCTGGTACGTGGTCAATGATGGAGTATCGTAGATCAGATACATTATGTCCTTGTTGTTGAAAATGTCTTGCTACAGGCTGATTAGACTCGCATTTCTTTATTGCTTGTCGTATGGCACTACAATGATTTGCCATTTGTGTCCTTAAATCATCTCGGGTTTTACCTACATAAAGCAAACTACATGGGCAATGGAGCAGGTATACTATGTAGGGGGTAGTACATGTGACCCTGTGTTTGAGGTAATACTTCTTATTATGCCTGGGGATGATTGAAGTATCTTCCAGTTGACATGCCATTGCATGTGGTGCACTTGCTACACTTGTAACATCCCGGTTTAAGTGCTTGTCTATTTAGCCAGTTCTTTGAATAGCAATGTACTGGATCTGTCATCTGTAAGCTGTCCTTCAATGATTTCCCCTTCCGGTATCCTATACGAGGTGCTTCCATATATTTAAATGGTAGTGTTTTCGTTACTCTGTAAAATTTCCCAATTAAGCCTCATAATCCCATTGAACTCGTTATTATCAGCTGCATACGTGGTAGTTTATGTTGACCTCCTACTTTCTTCATCGATAGATCGATTTTTGTTCTCTTTGGTATCCAACTGTTCCATCTGATCCTTTAGAGCCCTATTCTTGTAGCCTCTTTCTCTGAAGCATTGCTGCATCTCCTCCTAGTGGATTAAAGCATTTTCTTCCCTGGTGTTATTTCTCTTCACCCGAATAAATTGGGACTTCGAGAGTGCCTTTTTTACTGCTGGCGGATGACAACTTGAGGCTTTCAACAAGGAGTTTTTGTCAGTAGGTTTCTTGTAGAGGGTAGTCTGCAGCTTATTGTTTTCTTTAAAGATTTTTAGGTCCAGGAATTAAATTTCTTTTCTTTCATGTAATTAGCAAGAGTCCATGAGCTAGTGACGTATGGGATATACATTCCTACCAGGAGGGGCAAAGTTTCCCAAACCTTAAAATGCCTATAAATACACCCCTCACCACACCCACAAATCAGTTTTACAAACTTTGCCTCCTATGGAGGTGGTGAAGTAAGTTTGTGCTAGATTCTACGTTGATATGCGCTCCGCAGCAGGTTGGAGCCCGGTTTTCCTCTCAGCGTGCAGTGAATGTCAGAGGGATGTGAGGAGAGTATTGCCTATTTGAATGCAATGATCTCCTTCTACGGGGTCTATTTCATAGGTTCTCTGTTATCGGTCGTAGAGATTCATCTCTTACCTCCCTTTTCAGATCGACGATATACTCTTATATATATACCATTACCTCTGCTGATTTTTGTTTCAGTACTGGTTTGGCTTTCTACAACATGTAGATGAGTGTCCTGGGGTAAGTAAGCTTATTTTCTGTGACACTCTAAGCTATGGTTAGGCACTTTTTTTATAAAGTTCTAAATATATGTATTCAAACATTTATTTGCCTTGACTCAGAATGTTCAACATTCCTTATTTTCAGACAGTCAGTTTCATATTTGGCATAATGCATTTGAATCAATAATTTTTTCTTACCTTAAAAAATTTGACTTTTTCCCTGTGGGCTGTTAGGCTCGCGGGGGCTGAAAATGCTTCATTTTATTGCGTCATTCTTGGCGCAGACTTTTTTGGCGCAAAATTTTTTTCTGTTTCCGGCGTCATACGTGTCGCCGGAAGTTGCGTCATTTTTTGACGTTTTTTGCGTCAAAAGTGTCGGCGTTCCGGATGTGGCGTCATTTTTGGCGCCAAAAGCATTTAGGCGCCAAATAATGTGGGCGTCTTATTTGGCGCTAAAAAATATGGGAGTCATTTTTGTCTCCACATTATTTAAGTCTCATTATTTATTGCTTCTGGTTGCCTGAAGCTTGTTCACTGGCATTTTTTTCCCATTTCTGAAACTGTCATTTAAGGAATTTGATCAATTTTGCTTTATATGTTTTTTCTATTACATATTGCAAGATGTTCCACGTTGCAACTGAGTCAGAAGATACTTCAGGAAAATCGCTGCCCGGTGCTGGAGCTACCAAGCTAAGTGTATCTGCTATAAACTTTTGGTATCTGTTTCTCCAGCTGTTGTTTGTATTGCATGTCATGACAAACTTGTTAATGCAGATAAAATTTCCTTTAGTACTGTTACATTACCTGTTGCTGTTCCGTCAACATCTAATTCTCAGAGTGTTCCTGATAACATAAGAGATTTTATTTTAAATCCATTAAGAAGGCTATGTCTGTTATTTCTCCTTCTAGTATACATAAAAGTCATTTAAAACTTCTCTTTTTTCAGATGAATTTTTAAATGAACATCATCATTCTGATACTGATAATGGTTCTTCTGGTTCAGAGGTTTCTGTCTCAGAGGTTGATGCTGATAAATCTTCGTATTTGTTCAAGATGGAATTTATTCGTTCTTTACTTAAAGAAGTATTAATTGCATTAGAAATAGAGGATTCTGGTCCTCTTGATACTAAATCTAAACGTTTAAATAAGGTTTTTAAATCTCCTGTAGTTATTCCAGAAGTGTTTTCTCTCCCTGATGCTATTTCTGAAGTAATTTCCAGGGAATGGAATAATTTGGGTAATTCATTTACTCCTTCTAAAACGTTTTAAGCAATTTATATCCTGTGCCATCTGACAGATTAGAGTTTTTGGGACAAAATCCCTAAGGTTAATGGGGCTGTCTCTACTCCTGCTATATTTTTAGCGGATGTTGCTGCAGCTTCAACTTTTTGGTTAGAAGCTTTAGCGCAACAAGTAACAGATCATAATTTTATAGCATTATTATTATTCTATAACATGCTAATAATTTTATTTGTGATACCATCTTTGATATCATTAGAGTTGATGTCAGGTATATGTCTAGCTATTTTTGGCTAGAAGAGCTTTATGGCTTAAAACTTGGAATGCTGATATGTCTTCTAAGTCTACTTTGCTATCCCTTTCTTTCCAGGGTAATAAATTATTCGGTTCTCAGTTGGATTCTATTATCTCAACTGTTACTGGAGGGAAGGGAACTTTTTTACCAAAGGATAAAAAATCTAAGGTAAATTTAGGTCTAATAATCGTTTTCGTTCCTTTCCTCACAACAAGGAACAAAAGCCTGATCCTTCATTCTCAGGAGCGGTATCAGTTTGGAAACCATTTCCAGTTTGGAATATATCCAAGCCTTATAGAAACCCAAAGCCAGCTCCTAAGTACCCATGAAGGTGCGGCCCTCATTCCAGCTCAGCTGGTATGGGGCAGATTACGTTTTCTTCAAAGAAATTTGGATCAATTCCGTTCACAATCTCTGGTTTCAGAACATTGTTTCAGAAAGGTACAGAATTGGCCTCAAGTTAAGGCCTCCTGCAGAGAGATTTTTTTCTTTCCCGTGTCCCAGTAAACCCAGCAAAGGCTCAGCATTTCTGAAATGTGTTTCAGATCTAGAGTTGGCTGGAGTAATTATGCCAGTTCCAGTTCTGGAACAGGGGCTGGGGTTTTATTCTATCTCTTCATTGTACCAAAGAAGGTCAATTCCTTCAGACCAGTTCCGGATCTATCAATATTGAATCGTTATGTAAGGATACCAACATTCAAGATGGTAACTGTAGGACTATCCTGCCTTTTGTTTAGCAAGGGCATTATATGTCTACAATAGATTTACAGGATGCATATCTGCATATTCCGATTCATCCAGATCACTTTTAGTTTCTGAGATTCTCTTTTTAGACAAGCATTACCAGTTTTGTGGCTCTACCGTTTGGCCTAGCATCAGCTCCAAGAATTTTTTCAAAGGTTCTCGGTGCCCTTCTGTCTGTAATCAGAGAACAGGGTATTGGTATTTCCTTATTTTGGACGGTATCTTGGTACTTGCTCAGTCTTCACATTTTCGCAGAATCTCATACGAATCGACTTGTGTTGTTTCTTCAAGATCATGGTTGGAGGATCAATTTACCAAAAAGTTCATTGATTCCTCAGACAAGGGTAACCTTTTTAGGTTTCCAGATAGATTCAGTGTCTATGACTCTGTCTTTGTCAGACAAGAGAAGTTTAACATTGATATCAGCTTGTCAAAACCTTCAGTCACAATCATTCCCTTTGGTAGCCTTATGCATGGAAATTTAGGTTTTATGACTGCTGCATCGGATGCGATCTCCTTTGCTCGTTTTCAAATGCGACCTCTTCAGCTCTGTATGCTGAACCAATGGTGCAGGGATTACACAAAGATATCTCAATTAATATCTTTAAACCGATTATACGACACTCTCTGACGTGGTGGACAGATCACCATCGTTTAGTTCAGGGGGCTTCTTTGTTCTTCCGACCTGGACTATAATCTCAACAGATGCAAGTCTTACAGGTTGGGGAGCTGTGTGGGGGTCTCTGACGGCACAAGGGGTTTGGGAATCTCAGGAGGTGAGATTACCGATCAATATTTTGGAACTCCGTGCAATTTTCAGAGCTCTTCAGTCTTGGCCTCTTCTGAAGAGAGAGTTGTTCATTTGTTTTCAGATAGACAATGTCACAACTGTGGCATACATCAATCATCAAGGAGGGACTCACAGTCCTCTGGCTATGAAAGAAGTATCTCGAATTTTGGTTTGGGCGGAATCCAGCTCCTGTCTAATCTCTGCGGTTCATATCCCAGGTATAGACAATTGGGAAGCGGATTATCTCAGTCGCCAAACGTTGCATCCGGGCGAATGGTCTCTTCACCCAGAGGTATTTCTTCAGATTGTTCAAATGTGGGAACTCCAAGAAATAGATCTGATGGCTTCTCATCTAAACAAGAAACTTCCCTGGTATCTGTCCAGATCCCGGGATCCTCAGGCGGAGGCAGTGGATGCATTATCACTTCCTTGGAAGTATCATCCTGCCTATATCTTTCCGCCTCTAGTTCTTCTTCCAAGAGTATTCTCCAAGATTCTAAAGGAATGCTTGTTTGTCCTGCTGGTAGCTCCAGCATGGCCTCACAGGTTTTGGTATGCGGATCTTGTCCGGATGGCCTCTTGCCAGCTGTGGACTCTTCCGTTAAGACCAGACCTTCTGTCGCAAGGTCCTTTCTTCCATCAGGATCTCAAATCCTTAAATTTTAAGGTATGGAGTTTGAACGCTTGATTCTTGGTCAAAGAGGTTTCTCTGACTCTGTGATTAATACTATGTGACAGGCTCGTAAATCTGTATCTAGAGAGATATATTATAGAGTCTGGAAGACTTATATTTCTTAGTGTCTTTCTCATCATTTTTCTTGGCATTCTTTTTGAATACCGAGAATTTTACAGTTTCTTCAGGATGGTTTAGATAAAGGTTTGTCCGCAAGTTCCTTGAAAGGACAAATCTCTGCTCTTTCTGTTCTTTTTTCACAGAAAGATTGCTAATCTTCCTGATATTCATTGTTTTGTACAAGCTTTGGTTCGTATAAAACCTGTCATTAAGTCAATTTCTTCTCCTTGGAGTTTGAATTTGGTTCTGGGGGCTCTTCAAGCTCCTCCTTTTGAACCCATGTATTCTTTGGTCATTAAATTACTTTCTTGGAAAGTTTTGTTTCTTTTGGCCATCTCTTCTGCCAGAAGAGTCTCTGAATTATTTGCTCTTTCTTGTGAGTCTCCTTTTCTGATTTTTCATCAGGATAAGGCGGTGCTGCAAACTTCTTTTGAATTTTTTACCTAAGGTTGTGAATTCTAACAACATTAGTAGAGAAATTGTGGTTCCTTCATTATGTCCTAATCCTATGAATTCTAAGGAGAAATCATTGCATTCTTTGGATGCTGTTAGAGCTTTGTAATATTATGTTGAAGCTACTAAGTCTTTCCGAAAGACTTCTAGTCTATTTGTCATCTTTTCCGGTTCTAGAAAAGGCCAGAAAGCTTCTGCCATTTCTTTGGCATCTTGGTTGAAATCTTTATTTCATCATGCCTATGTCGAGTCGGGTAAAACTCTGCCTCGAAGGATTACAGCTCATTCTACTAGGTTAGTTTCTACTTCCTGGGCGTTTAGGAATGAAGCTTCGGTTGATCAGATTTGCAAAGCAGCAACTTGGTCCTCTTTGCATACTTTTACTAAATTCTACCATTTTGATGTGTTTTCTTCTTCTGAAGCAGTTTTTGGTAGAAAAGTACTTCAGGCAGTGGTTTCAGTTTGAATCTTCTGCTTATGTTTTCATTAAACTTTATTTTGGGTGTGGATTATTTTCGGCAGGAATTGGCTGTCTTTATTTTATCCCTCCCTCTCTAGTGACTCTTGCGTGGAAAGATCCACATCTTGGGTAGTCATTATCCCATACGTCACTAGCTCATGGACTCTTGCTAATTACATGAAAGAAAACATAATTTATGTAAGAACTTACCTGATAAATTCATTTCTTTCATATTAGCAAGAGTCCATGAGGCCCACCCTTTTTTTGTGGTGGTTATGATTTTTTTGTATAAAGCACAATTATTCCAATTCCTTATTTTTTATGCTTTCGCACTTTTTTCTTATCACCCCACTTCTTGGCTATTCGTTAAACTGATTTGTGGGTGTGGTGAGGGGTGTATTTATAGGAATTTTAAGGTTTGGGAAACTTTGCCCCTCCTGGTAGGAATGTATATCCCATACGTCACTAGCTCATGGACTCTTGCTAATATGAAAGAAATGAATTTATCAGGTAAGTTCTTACATAAATTATGTTTTTCATTCCAATTCATAAACTTTAAAGACTGGTGTTGCTGATTCAACTCATAAAACCATTCTTGTAGCGAGGCCGGACTCCCTCTCCGAAACGTCACATATTTAAGGGATTGAAGAATATACCTCTGTTTAAAAATCCGGAGAGTGCCTTCCTTTATTTTGAATGTGTGTGTGTATGTATGTATGTATGTATGTGTGTGTGTATATATATATATATATATATATATATATATACTGCCCCCAGTGCTGCCACCGCACATTGGTACGGTAATATATACGTGCATACTGCCCCCAGTGGTGCCACCACACATTGTTACAGGCATATATACATACTGCCATCACAAATGAGTACAGAAATATCGTTTTTATCTTTGTATTTATAATTCTTATTGAGCTACAGAAATAATCTTATTATTTTAGCTGTAACAAATGAGAGGCATGTGTGAGAGCTCAGTGTGTAATAGTTTTACTTTGCTTTTTTAGAATCGCAGTGGTGCTATACTTCAACCAAAGAAAACACCCTCAGAAGAGGAGTTTGAAAACATCAAGTTAATCAGCAATGGAGCTTATGGGTAAATGTAGTGTTTGTCTCATCAGGTGTCCTGTAAAAGTCTGTTTCTTTTTAACATCATTGTGATCAGTGCTTGAGTGTTTTTGTATTCTGTTTTTATTTTATTTGTTAAGAAGTCATTTTGAAGGGTTTTCCACCAATCTTTTACAGGTACACATTCCCAAATTCGGAATTCCAAGCTTATTCTGAAATCCAAAATTTTTAAAATAATATCTATATTTATTTAAAACAAGTAATATTACCTCTTTAATTACATTACTATACTATCTTTCTGAGGGTACTATGTATACAAAAGTATATTAAAAGTAAAAAAAAACAAAAAAATACCTTTTAGTAAAATGTATTAGCTGTATTATGACATGTAAATATTGCCCAAATGGCATAAGTATATTGTTGTTTACACTTAGTTTCATCCTCTTTCCAAACTGTCCCATTTTACAGATGCAAATATTCCAAAAGCCAAACTATTCTGAAATCCACAGCTTTTCTGGTCCCAAGCAGTTTGGATAAAGGATTTTCTACCTGTACTACTTTTCTTAAATGTACTTCTGTTTGCAAGTGGTAATAATGTAACTGTAATAAGAAGTAAAACCATATATATCTTGGCCCACCCATGTTGCATTCACCAAGAGAAAGCCGTTCGGCAGCATGTATTACATTTTGTGTGCAAATACACATTTATTTTATTAAAGTACTTTAATGTGCACAATAGTGTTTTTATCTGAAATTACTGAGGCAGACATTGTCCTTATCGGTGATACAACCCAGTTTGGAGCAAATTAGGATTTCTTTCCTAAGATATGGTGAGTCCACAATGTCATCAATTACTAGTGGGATATTCTACTCCTGGCCGCAGGAGGAGGCAAAGAGCACCCCAGCAAAGCTGTTAAGTGTAACTGCCTTAACCATAACCCCCAGTCATTATTTTTGCCTCTGTCAATGGAGGAGGTGAATTTTGCTGTCTGAAGAAATGAAATCCTTTATGGGGATAGTTTTCCCTGCAAGCAAGGATTTTAAATTTTTTAAAATCTAAGGGTAAATCTACAGCTTCTTATCGTTTTCGTTCCTTTCGTCAGAATAGAGAACAGAAAACCACTCCTTCCCCTAAAGACTCTGGTTCCAATTGGAAGCCGTGTTCAAGTTGGAATAAATCCAAGCCTTTTAAGAAACCAAAGCCAGCTCCGAAGTCTGCATGCAGGTGTGGCCCTCAATCCAATTCAGCTGGTGGAGGGCAGATTGAAATTATTTCAAGACATTTGGGCAGATTCTGTTCAAAATCAGTGGATCAGAGCATTGTCTCTCAGGGGTATTGAATAGGTTTCAGAGTAAGACCTCCTGTGAGAAGTTTTTCTCTCTCACGTTCCAACAAATCCTGTGAAAGTGTGTTTCAGATCTAGAGCTTTCAGGGGTAATTATACCAGTTCACTTCAGGAACAGGGTCTGGGTTTTTATTCAAATCTATTCATTGTCCCAAAGAAAGAAAATTCATTCACACCAGTTCTGGATCTGAAGTTTTTGAATCGTTTTGTAAGGGTCCCAACTTTTAAGATGGTGACTATAAGGACTATTCTACCTTTTGTTCAGCAAGGTCATTACATGTCCACAATAGACTTACAGGACGCTTAGCTTCACATTCCGATTCATCCAGATCACTATCGGTTTTTGAGATTCTCTTTTCTAGACAAGCATTACAAATTTGTCGCTCTTCCATTTGGCCTAGCAAAATAATAATAATAATGAATAATTCTTTTAGAATTCCTAGAATTTTACAGTTTCTTCAGAACGGTTTGGACAAAGGTTGGTCTGCAAGTACTTTGAAGGGACAAATCTCTGCTCTTTCTGTTTTATTTCATAGAAAGATTGCTAAACTTCCTGATATTCACTGTTTTGTTCAGGCTTTGGTCCGTATCAAGCCTGTTGTTAAGTCTATTCCTCCTGCATGGAGTCTTAATTTAGTTTTGAAGGTTTTGCAGGCTCCTCCTTTTGAGCCTATGCATTCTTTGGATATTAAACTACTTTCTTAGAAAGTATTGTTCCTTTTGGCTATCTCTTCTGCTAGATGAGTTTTTGAATTGTCTGCTCTCTTGCGAGTCTCCTTTTCTTTCATGTAATTAACAAGAGTCCATGAGCTAGTGACGTATGGGATATACATTCCTACCAGGAGGGGCAAAGTTTCCCAAACCTTAAAATGCCTATAAATACACCCCTCACCACACCCACAAATCAGTTTTACAAACTTTGCCTCCAAGGGAGGTGGTGAAGTAAGTTTGTGCTAGATTCTACGTTGATATGCGCTCCGCAGCAAGTTGGAGCCCGGTTTTCCTCTCAGCGTGCAGTGAATGTCAGAGGGATGTGAGGAGAGTATTGCCTATTGAATGCAGTGATCTCCTTCTACGGGGTCTATTTCATAAGGTTCTCTGTTATCGGTCGTAGAGATTCATCTCTTACCTCCCTTTTCAGATCGACGATATACTCTTATATTTACCATTTCCTCTACTGATTCTCGTTTCAGTACTGGTTTGGCTTTCTACAAACATGTAGATGAGTGTCCTGGGGTAAGTAAGTCTTATTTTCTGTGACACTCTAAGCTATGGTTGGGCACTTTATTTATAAAGTTCTAAATATATGTATTCAAACATTTATTTGCCTTGACTCAGAATGTTCAACTTTCCTTATTTCCAGACAGTCAGTTTCATATTTGGGATTATGCTTTAATTATCATATTTTTCTTACCTCAAAAATTTGACTTTTTTCCCTGTGGGCTGTTAGGCTCGCGGGGGCTGAAAATGCTTCATTTTATTGCGTCATTCTTGGCGCGGACTTTTTTGGCGCAAAAATTCATTTCCGTTTCCGGCGTCATACGTGTCGCCGGAAGTTGCGTCATTTTTTTGACGTTATTTTGCGCCAAAAATGTCGGCGTTCCGGATGTGGCGTCATTTTTGGCGGCAAAAGCATTTAGGCGCCAAATAATGTGGGCGTCTTATTTGGCGCCAAAAAATATGGGCGTCGCTTTTTTCTCCACATTATTTCAGTCTCATTTTTCATTTGCTTCTGGTTGCTAGAAGCTTGATGTTTGGCATTTTTTTCCCATTCCTGAAACTGTCTTATAAGGAATTTGATCTATTTTGCTTTATATGTTGTTTTTTCTCTTACATATTGCAAGATGTCTCACGTTGTATCTGAGCCAGAAGATACTACAGGAAAACCTCTGCCTGCTGGATCTACCAAAGCTAAGTGTATCTGCTGTAAACTTTTGGTAGCTATTCCTCCAGCTGTTGTTTGTATTAAATGTCATGACAAACTTGTTAATGCAGATAATATTTCCTTTAGTGATGTACCATTGCCTGTTGCAGTTCCCTCAACATCTAAGGTGCAGAATGTTCCTGATAACATAAGAGATTTTGTTTCTGAATCCATAAAGAAGGCTTTGTCTGTTATTTCTCCTTCTAGTAAACGTAAAAAGTCTTTTAAATCTTCTCTCTCTACAGATGAATTTTTAAATGAACACCATCATTCTGATTCTTTGGACTCTTCTGGTTCAGAGGATTCTGTATCAGAGATTGATGCTGATAAATCTTCATATTTATTTAAGATGGAATTTATTCGCTCTTTACTTAAAGAAGTACTAATTGCTTTAGAAATAGAGGATTCTAGTCCTCTTGATACTAATTCTATTCGTTTGGATAAGGTTTTTAAAGCTCCTGCGGTTATTCCAGAAGTCTTTCCTGTTCCTAATGCTATTTCTGCAGTAATTGCTAAGGAATGGGATAGATTGGGTAATTCATTTACTCCTTCTAAACGTTTTAAGCAATTATATCCTGTTCCGCCTGACAGATTAGAATTTTGGGACAAAATCCCTAAAGTTGATGGGGCTATTTCTACCCTTGCTAAACGTACTACCATTCCTACATCAGATGGTACCTCGTTTAAGGATCCTTTAGATAGAAAAATTGAATCTTTTCTAAGAAAAGCTTATCTATGTTCAGGTAATCTTCTTAGACCTGCTATATCATTGGCTGATGTTGCTGCAGCTTCAACTTTTTGGTTGGAAACTCTAGCGCAACAAGTAACAAATCGTGATTCTCATGATATTATTATTCTTCTCCAGCATGCTAATAATTTCATCTGTGATGCCATTTTTGATATTATTAGAGTTGATGTTAGATTTATGTCTCTGGCTATCTTAGCCAGAAGAGCTTTATGGCTTAAGACTTGGAATGCTGATATGGCTTCTAAATCAACTCTACTTTCCATTTCTTTCCAGGGAAACAAATTATTTGGTTCTCAGTTGGATTCTATTATTTCAACTGTTACTGGTGGGAAAGGAACTTTTTTACCACAGGATAAAAAGTCTAAAGGTAAAAACAGGGCTAACAATCGTTTTCGTTCCTTTCGTTTCAACAAAGAACAAAAGCCTGATCCTTCGTCCTCAGGAGCAGTTTCAGTTTGGAAACCATCCCCAGTCTGGAATAAATCCAAGCCTGCTAGAAAGGCAAAGCCTGCTTCTAAGTTCACATGAAGGTACGGCCCTCATTCCAGTTCAGCTGGTAGGGGGCAGGTTACGTTTTTTCAAAGAAATTTGGATCAGTTCTGTTCACAATCTTTGGATTCAGAACATTGTTTCAGAAGGGTACAGAATTGGTTTCAAGATGAGACCTCCTGCAAAGAGATTTTTTCTTTCCCATGTCCCAGTAAATCCAGTGAAAGCTCAAGCATTTCTGAATTGTGTTTCAGATCTAGAGTTGGCTGGAGTAATTATGCCAGTTCCAGTTCCGGAACAGGGGATGGGGTTTTATTCAAATCTCTTCATTGTACCAAAGAAGGAGAATTCCTTCAGACCAGTTCTGGATCTAAAATTATTGAATCGTTATGTAAGGATACCAACGTTCAAGATGGTAACTGTAAGGACTATATTGCCTTTTGTTCAGCAAGGGAATTATATGTCCACAATAGATTTACAGGATGCATATCTGCATATTCCGATTCATCCAGATCATTATCAGTTCCTGAGATTCTCTTTTCTAGACAAGCATTACCAATTTGTGGCTCTACCGTTTGGCCTTGCTACAGCTCCAAGAATTTTCACAAAGATTCTCGGTGCCCTTCTGTCTGTAATCAGAGAACAGGGTATTGTGGTATTTCCTTATTTGGACGATATCTTGGTACTTGCTCCGTCTTTACATTTAGCAGAGTCTCATACGAATCGACTTGTGTTGTTTCTTCAAGATCATGGTTGGAGGATCAATTTACCAAAAAGTTCTTTGATTCCTCAAACAAGGGTAACCTTTCTGGGTTTCCAGATAGATTCAGTGTCCATGACTTTGTCTTTAACAGACAAGAGACGTCTAAAATTGATTACAGCCTGTCGAAACCTTCAGTCTCAATCATTCCCTTCGGTAGCCTTATGCATGGAAATTCTAGGTCTTATGACTGCTGCATCGGACGCGATCCCCTTTGCTCGTTTTCACATGCGACCTCTTCAGCTCTGTATGCTGAACCAATGGTGCAGGGATTACACGAAGATATATCAATTAATATCTTTAAAACCGATTGTTCGGCACTCTCTGACGTGGTGGACAGATCACCATCGTTTAATTCAGGGGGCTTCTTTTGTTCTTCCGACCTGGACTGTAATTTCAACAGATGCAAGTCTCACAGGTTGGGGAGCTGTGTGGGGATCTCTGACGGCACAAGGAGTTTGGGAATCTCAGGAGGTGAGATTACCGATCAATATCTTGGAACTCCGTGCAGTTTTCAGAGCTCTTCAGTTTTGGCCTCTTCTGAAGAGAGAATCGTTCATTTGTTTTCAGACAGACAATGTCACAACTGTGGCATACATCAATCATCAAGGAGGGACTCACAGTCCTCTGGCTATGAAAGAAGTATCTCGAATTTTGGTTTGGGCGGAATCCAGCTCCTGTCTAATCTCTGCGGTTCATATCCCAGGTGTAGACAATTGGGAAGCGGATTATCTCAGTCGCCAAACGTTGCATCCGGGCGAATGGTCTCTTCACCCAGAGGTATTTCTTCAGATTGTTCAAATGTGGGGGCTCCCAGAGATAGATCTGATGGCCTCTCATCTAAACAAGAAACTTCCCAGGTATCTGTCCAGATCCCGGGATCCTCAGGCGGAGGCAGTGGATGCATTATCACTTCCTTGGAAGTATCATCCTGCCTATATCTTTCCGCCTCTAGTTCTTCTTCCAAGAGTAATCTCCAAGATTCTGAGGGAATGCTCGTTTGTTCTGCTAATAGCTCCGGCATGGCCTCACAGGTTTTGGTATGCGGATCTTGTCCGGATGGCATCTTGCCAACCATGGACTCTTCCGTTAAGACCAGACCTTCTGTCTCAAGGTCCTTTTTTCCATCCGGATCTGAAATCCTTAAATTTAAAGGTATGGAGATTGAACGCTTGATTCTTGGTCATAGAGGTTTCTCTGACTCCGTGATTAATACTATGTTACAGGCTCGTAAATCTGTATCTCGAGAGATATATTATAGAGTCTGGAAGACTTATATTTCTTGGTGTCTTTCTCATCATTTTTCTTGGCATTCTTTTAGAATACCGAGAATTTTACAGTTTCTTCAGGATGGTTTAGATAAGGGTTTGTCCGCGAGTTCTTTGAAAGGACAAATCTCCGCTCTTTCTGTTCTTTTTCACAGAAAGATTGCTATTCTTCCTGATATTCATTGTTTTGTACAAGCTTTGGTTCGTATAAAACCTGTCATTAAGTCAATTTCTCCTCCATGGAGTTTGAATTTGGTTTTGGGAGCTCTTCAAGCTCCTCCGTTTGAACCTATGCATTCATTGGACATTAAATTACTTTCTTGGAAAGTTTTGTTCCTTTTGGCCATCTCTTCTGCTAGAAGAGTTTCTGAATTATCTGCTCTTTCGTGTGAGTCTCCTTTTCTGATTTTTCATCAGGATAAGGCGGTGTTGCGAACTTCTTTTGAATTTTTACCTAAAGTTGTGAATTCCAACAACATTAGTAGAGAAATTGTGGTTCCTTCATCATGTCCTAATCCTAAGAATTCTAAGGAGAAATCATTGCATTCTTTGGATGTTGTTAGAGCTTTGAAATATTATGTTGAAGCTACGAAATCTTTCCGTAAGACTTCTAGTCTATTTGTTATCTTTTCCGGTTCTAGGAAAGGCCAGAAAGCTTCTGCCATTTCTTTGGCATCTTGGTTGAAATCTTTAATTCATCTTGCCTATGTTGAGTCGGGTAAAATTCCGCCTCAAAGAATTACAGCTCATTCTACTAGGTCAGTTTCTACTTCCTGGGCGTTTAGGAATGAAGCTTCGGTTGACCAGATCTGCAAAGCAGCAACTTGGTCCTCTTTGCATACTTTTACTAAATTCTACCATTTTGATGTATTTTCTTCTTCTGAAGCAGTTTTTGGTAGAAAAGTTCTTCAGGCAGCGGTTTCAGTTTGAATCTTCTGCTTATGTTTTTTGTTAAACTTTATTTTGGGTGTGGATTATTTTCAGCAGGAATTGGCTGTCTTTATTTTATCCCTCCCTCTCTAGTGACTCTTGTGTGGAAAGATCCACATCTTGGGTAGTCATTATCCCATACGTCACTAGCTCATGGACTCTTGTTAATTACATGAAAGAAAACATAATTTATGTAAGAACTTACCTGATAAATTCATTTCTTTCATATTAACAAGAGTCCATGAGGCCCACCCTTTTTTGTGGTGGTTATGATTTTTTTGTATAAAGCACAATTATTCCAATTCCTTATTTTATATGCTTCGCACTTTTTTTCTTATCACCCCACTTCTTGGCTATTCGTTAAACTGATTTGTGGGTGTGGTGAGGGGTGTATTTATAGGCATTTTAAGGTTTGGGAAACTTTGCCCCTCCTGGTAGGAATGTATATCCCATACGTCACTAGCTCATGGACTCTTGTTAATATGAAAGAAATGAATTTATCAGGTAAGTTCTTACATAAATTATGTTTTCTGATTTTCCATCAGGATAACGCTGTTTTTTGGACTTCGTTTAAATTTCTTCCTAAGGTTGTGAATTCTAACAACATTAGTAGGGAAATTGTTGTTCCTTCCTTGTGTCCGAATCCTAAGAATTCTCTTGAAAAATCGTTACACTCTTTGGATGTGGTAAGGGCTTTGAAATACTATGTTGAGGCTACTAAGGATTTCAGGAAGACTTCTAGTCTATTTGTTGTCTCTTCTGGTTCTAGAAAAGGTCAGAAAGCCTCTGCCATTTCAATGCTTTTAAATTCACAAGGCTTATTTGGAGGCAGGACAGTCTCCACCTCATAGAATTACAGCTCATTCTACTAGATCAGTTGCTACTTCTTGGGCTTTTAAGAATGAAGCTTCAGTTGATCAGATTTGCAAAGCAGCAACTTGGTCTTCTTTGCATACATTTACTAAATTTTACTGTTTCGATGCATTTGCTTCTTCTGAAGCAGTCTTGGGTAGAAAAGTTCTTCAGGCAGCTGTCTCAGTTTGATTCTTCTGTTTATAAGAAGAACTTATTTTTTTGGATTTAATTTCTCAGCGGAAATAGCTGTTTTTATTTTATCCCTCCCTCTCTAGTGACTCTTCTGTGGACTTCCACATCTTGGGTATTTTATCCCATACGTCACTAGCTCATGGACTCTTTCCATTTACATGAAAGAAAACTTAATTTATGAAAGAAAACGTAATTTATGTAAGAACGTACCTGATAATTTCATTTCTTTCATAATGGCAAGAGTCCATGAGGCCCACCCTGTTTTTGCTGGTTATATATTTTTTTTTTATAAAAGCACAATATTATTCTCCAGTTCCTCTCTTTTGTATGCTTTTTTACTCCTTTTTACACCTCACTACTTGGCTATACGTTAAACTAAGGTGTGAGTGTGGTGGGAGGTGTATTTATAGGCATTTTGAGGTTTGGGAATCTTTGCCCCTTCCTGGTAGGAATGTATATCCCATATGTCACTAGCTCATGGACTCTTGCCATTATATAAAAAAAATAATTTTATCCGGTAATTTCTTACATAAATTATGTTTTTGGATACTTTTGGATGATTCTGACTCTCCTGTTGTAGTTAACCCTAAGAAATCTAGTAAGCTTAAAGGGACACTGAACCCAAATTTTTTATTTTGTGATTCAGATAGAGCATACAATTTTAAGCAACTTTCTAATTTACTCCTATTGTCAATCTATCTTTGTTCTCTTGCTATCTTTATTTGAAAAAGAAGGCATCTAAGCTTTTTTTAGATTCAGTATGCTGGACAGCACATTTTTATTGGTGGTTGAATTTATCCGCCAATCAGCAAGAACAACCCAGGTTGTTCACCAAAAATGGGCCGGCATCTAAACTTACATTCTTGCATTTCAAGTAAAGATACCAAGAGAATGAAGAAAATTTGATATGAGTAAATTAGAAAGTTTCTTAAAATTTAATGCTCTATCAGAATCACGAAAGAAAAAAATTGGGGTTCATTGACCCTTTAACCCCTTAATGACCACAGCACTTTTCCATTTTCTGTCCGTTTGGGACCAAGGCTATTTTTACATTTTTGCGGTGTTTGTGTTTAGCTGTAATTTTCTTCTTACTCATTTACTGTACCCACACATATTATATACCGTTTTTCTCGCCACTAAATGGACTTTCTAAAGATACCATTATTTTCATCATATCTTATAATTTACTATAAAAAAAAATATAAAATATGAGGAAAAATTGAAAAAAACACACTTTTTCTAACTTTGACCCCCAAAATCTGTTACATATCTACAACCACCAAAAAACACCCATGCTAAATAGTTTCAAAATTTTGTCCTGAGTTTAGAAATACCCAATGTTTACATGTTCTTTGCTTTTTGTGCAAGTTATAGGGCCATAAATACAAGTAGCACTTTGCTATTTCCAAACCACTTTTTTCCAAAATTAGCGCTAGTTACATTAGAACACTAATATCTTTCAGGAATCCCTGAATATCCCTTGACATGTATATATTTTTTTTTAGTAGACATCCCAAAGTATTGATCTAGGACAATTTTGGTATATTTCATACCACCATTTCACCGCCAAATGCGATCAAATACAAAAAATCGTTCACTTTTTCACAAATTTTTTCACAAACTTTTGGTTTCTCACTGAAATTATTTACAAACAACTTGTGCAATTATGGCATACATGGTTGTAAATTCTTCTCTGGGATCCCCTTTGTTCAGAAATAGCAGACATATATGGCTTTGGCGTTGCTTTTTGGTAATTAGAAGGCCGCTAAATGCCACTGCGCACCACAAGTGTATTATGCCCAGCAGTTAAGGGGTTAATTAGGGAGCTTTTAGGGAGCTTGTAGGGTTAATTTTAGCTTTAGTGTAGTATAGTAGACAACCCCAAGTATTGATCTAGGCACATTTTGGTATATTTCATGCCACCATTTCACCGCCAAATGCGATCAAATTGAAAAAAAAGTTAAATTTTTCACAATTTTAGGTTTCTCACTGAAATAATTTACAAACAGCTTGTGCAATTATGGCACAAATGGTTGTAAATACTTGTCTGGGATCCCCTTTGTTCAGAAATAGCAGACATATATGACTTTGGCGTTGCTTTCTGGTAATTAGAAGGCCGCTAAATCCTGCTGCGCCTCACACGTGTATTATGGCTAGCAGTGAAGGGGTTAATTAGGGAGTTTGTAGGGAGCTTGCAGGGTTAATTTTAGCTTTAGTGTAGAGATCAGCCTCCCACCTGACACATCCCACCCCCTGATCCCTCCCAAACAGCTCCCTTCCCTCCCCCACCCCACAATTGTCCCCGCCATCTTAAGTACTGGCAGAAAGTCTGCCAGTACTAAAATAAAAGGGTTTTTTAAAAAAAATAAAAAATTTTTTTTAGCATATTTACATATGCTAGGGTGTAGGATCCCCCCCTTAGCCCCCAACCTCCCTGATCCCCCCCAAAACCGCTCTCTAACCCTCCCCTCTGCCTCATTGGGGGCCATCTTGGGTACTGGCAGCTGTCTGCCAGTACCCAGTTTGCAAAAAAAAGTGCTTTTTTTATTTTTTTGGGGCTTTTTTCTGTAGTGTAGCTTCCCCCCCCCACACCGACCAACCCCCACCACCTTGCGGATCTTTTTTTTTTTTAAAGATTTCGATATTTATACATTTTTTATTAAATCATTTTCTGTAGTGTAGCGGTTCCCACCCGCTCCCTCCCCGTGCACGCGCCCGCCCCCGCCCTCCCGTGCACGCGCCCGCCCCCGCCCTCCCGTGCACGCGCGCGCGTCCGTGCGCGCCCCTGCTCGTCCCCGCCCACGATCCCGCCCCCCCTGCACATAACCAGGGCCATCGATGGCCGCCACCCGCCTCCCGGTCCGGCTCCCACCCACCAACGCAGGTAGCCACCGATCTCCGGTGCAGAGAGGGCCACAGAGTGGCTCTCTCTGCACCGGATGGCTACCAAAGGTTATTGCAGGATGCCTCCATATCGAGGCATCACTGCAATAACCGGAAAGCAGCTGGAAGCGAGCAGGATCGCTTCCAGCTGCTTTCCAAACCGAGGACGTGCAGGGTACGTTCTCAGGCATTAACTGCCTTTTTTTTGAGGACGTACCCTGCACGTCCTCGGTCGTTAAGGGGTTAATAGATTCTATGATGTCTCTTCCTCTATGGAAGTGTTTCCTGTTCCAGATCATGTGACGGAGATTATTGCGCAGGAATCGGAAAAAACAGGGATTCCTTTCTCCCCGTCTTCAGTTTTTAAGTAGATGTTTCCTATTGCTGAATCCATTGAGGATTCTTGGCGCACGGTGCCTAAAGTAGAAGGGGCTATTTCTTCTCTGGCTAAGAGAACTACGATCCCTATAAGAGGATAGTTGCTTTTTAAGGATCCAATGGATAAGAAGCTGGAGGTATATTTGAAGAAGATGTATGTGCATCAAGGTCTTCAATGGCAACCTGCAGTTTGTATTGCCACATTGACAAGTGCAGCATCTTATTGGTGCAATGCTTTGTCTGAATCTATTTTAGAGGAAACTTCATTAGAGGAAATTCAGGATAGGATTAAGGCTCTTAAGATAACCAATTCTTTCATTTCTAATGCTAACATGCAAGTTATTAAATTGGGGGCCAAGCTGTCTGGTTTCTCTGTCTTGGCTCGCAGGGCTTTGTGGCTTAAGTCTTGGTCAGCTGATGTTTCCTCCAAGTCCAAGCTTTTGGTGCTTCCTTACAAGCGTAAGACTTTGTTTGAGCCTGGACTGGCAGAAATAATATCTGATAACAAGGGTGGAAAAGGATCTTTTTTACTGCAAGACAAGATGATTAGATTTAAGGGATGTCAAAGTAATTTTCGTTCCTTTCGTAATTTTAAAAGTCAAAAGCCTTCCGCTTCCAAACAGGAGCAATCAAAGTCCTCTTGGAGACCTAGTCAGTCCTGGAACAAGAGGAAGCAATCTAAGAAACCCTCAGCTGTGTCTAAGTCCGCATGATGGTTTGGCCCTCGGTCCGGAGTTGGATCAAGTGGGGGGCAGACTTTCCCTGTTTTATCGGGAGTTTTTACGAGATGTCCCAGATCCTTGGGCTGTGTGGGCATTGTTTCTGAGGGTTACAAGATAGAATGACATTTTCTCCCTCCCAGGGGCAGGTTTCACCTGTCACGGTTGTCTGCAATTCAGGTAAAAACAGAGGCATTCTTGAACTGCGTTCAGGATCTTTTCTCTCTGGGAGTGATTGTTCCAGTAAAGGAACAGGGTCTAGGATTCTATTCAAATCTGTTTGTGGTTCCCATGAAAGAGGGACCTTTTCGTCCCATTTTAGACCTAAAGTGTCAACAAGTTTCTCAGGGTGCCATCCTTCAAAATAGAGACCATTCGGTCCATTCTTCCTTTGGTCCAGGAAGGTCAGTTCATGACGACCATAGACCTGAAGGACGCATATCTTCATGTCCCTATTCACAGGGATCATCACACATTTCTGAGATTCGCTTTTCTAGACAAACATTTTCACTTTGTGGCTCTTCCGTTTGGCCTTGCTACAGCTCCCAGAATTTTTTGCAAGGTTCTTGGGGCTCTCTTTGCAGCAGGCTCCGTTTGAGCCATTGCATTCCATAGATATTAAATTATTATCTTTGAAGGTTTTGTTTCTTGTTGCTGTTTCTTCTGCAAGGAGCGTTTCAGATCTCTCGGCTTTGCAGTATTTATTCTCCTTACCTTATCTTTCATGCGGATAAGGTGGTCCTACGTACTAGGTTGGGTTTTCTTCCTAAGGTGATTTCAGTTAGGAATATTATTTAGGAAATTGTTGTTCCTTCTCTCTGTCCCAATCCTTCTCATAAGGGAGCGTCTGTTGCACAACTTAGATGTAGTGCATGCTTTAAAATTCTATTTATAGGCGACTAAGGATTTTCGCCAGTCTTCTGCCCTTTTTGTTTGTTTCTCGGGAAAGCGTAAGGGTCACAAGGTTACTGCTACTTCTCTTTCCTTTTGGTTGAGAAGTATGATTCATTTTGCTTACAAGACTGCTGGACAGCAGCCTCCTGAGTGAGTTACAGCTCAATCTACTAGGGCTGTCTCGTCGTCTTGGGCTTTCAAAAATAAAGCTTCTGTGGAACAGATTTGCAATGCTGCAACTTGGTCCTCTCTGCACACTTTTTCAAAATTTTATAAATTTGATACTTTTGCCTCGGCTGAGGCCTCTTTTTGGAGGAAAGTTCAAGTGGTGGTGCCTTCTGTTTAGGTCCACCTGCCTTTTCCCTCCCTAGTCATCTGTGTACTATAGCTTGGGTATTGATTCCCACTAGTAATTGATGATGTCGTAGACTCACCATATCTTAGGAAAGAAAACAAAATTTATGCTTACCTGATGAATTTCTTTCTTTCCGGATATGGTGAGTCTACGACCCCACACTTATATTATTATATAAGACAGTTATTTTTTACTAAACCTCAGGCACCTCTACACCTTTGTGTTATTCCTTTTTCCATTTCCCTTTGGTCGAATGACTGGGGATTATGGGTAGGGGAGTGACACAACAGCTCACCATATCCGGAAATAAGTAAGTATCCAGTAAATTAGAAAGTTTAAAATTGCTACTCTTTCTGAATTCTAAAGTTTAATTTTGACTTTACTCTCTTTTAATATTGAGTGATTAGATTTGAATGATGTAATGTGTTTGTGTTGTATTATTGCACAGGTGATTTATAATTTGTTAGCTTATATGCGCTCCGATAAACATGTATCGATCCCCCTAGTTTTCTCTTGCATTTTTCAGAGCGGTGTATTTAGTGCGGCACAAAGGTACGCGGCAGAGGTTTGCCATGAAAAAGATAAACAAGCAGAACCTGATTCTTCGGAACCAGATTCAGCAGGCGTTTGTGGAGAGAGATATCCTCACTTTTGCAGAGAATCCATTTGTGGTCAGCATGTTTTGCTCTTTCGAAACCAAGCGACACCTTTGTATGGTTATGGAGTACGTGGAAGGTACGTCCGCTGGTTGTAAAACAGGTCTGTTTAGCTTTATGTCTGTATAATTTGAAACTTCAGGTGACCGGTTTCTTATAGAAGAAAACTGTTCTCATAGTTTAATATGTCATTTTAGATACATAATAGAGATGTTAGGACAAGCTCCCCACCCACCTACCTGTGGGGGGGGACGGGCTCCCCACCCACCTACCTGTGGGGGGGGGGGGGGGCGGGCTCCCCACCCACCTACCTGTGGGGGGGGACGGGCTCCCCACCCACCTACCTGTGGGGGGGGGGGACGGGCTCCCCACCCACCTACCTGTGGAGGGGGGGGGGGCTTTCCACCCACCTACCTGTGTGGGGGGGACGGGCTCCCCACCCACCTACCTGTGGGGGGGACGGGCTCCCCACCCACCTACCTGTGGGGGGGGACGGGCTCCCCACCCACCTCCCTGTGGGGGGGACGGGCTCCCCACCCACCTACCTGTGGGGGGGGGACGGGCTCCCCACCCACCTACCTGTGGGGGGGGGACGGGCTCCCCACCCACCTACCTGTGGGGGGGGACGGGCTCTCCACCCACCTACCTGTGGGGGGGACGGGCTCCCCACCCACCTACCTGTGGGGGGGGGACGGGCTCCCCACCCACCTACCTGTGGGGGGGGACGGGCTCCCCACCCACCTACCTGTGGGGGGGGGGGGGCGGGCTCCCCACCCACCTACCTGTGGGGGGGGGGCGGGCTCCCCACCCACCTACCTGTGGGGGGGGGCGGGCTCCCCACCCACCTACCTGTGGGGGGGGGGGGGCGGGCTCCCCACCCACCTACCTGTGGGGGGGGGGACGGGCTCCCCACCCACCTACCTGTGGGGGGGGACGGGCTCCCAACCCACCTACTGTGCATAATAAGGAAGTATCCATTTGTAATTGCACTTGTTAATAATTGTTTCATGAAGACACCTCACATTTGCCTGTAAATGCTGCATTTCACATTTTTGTCATTTGATATTTGGTTTATATTGCAATGGTAATGTATTCTTCTTTTCACAGGTGGAGACTGTGCCACTTTGCTGAAGAACATTGGGGCACTACCAGTTGATATGGCCAGGATGTATTTTGCAGAAACTGTCCTTGCGTTAGAATATCTACATAATTACGGCATTGTCCACAGAGACCTTAAACCAGATAAGTAAGTTACAGATAACATAAAGATTAACAAGTATAACATGAACATCAAAAAAATGCATACATATGTATATTTCTTTATTTATTACCTTCTTTATCCCCTATATCACAATATACATTATACTCTGCATATGGAGAATGGGTGCACGTACATATTACAATGTGCCTACAACTTATATGCCACATTCATTGTGAAATTGGTTTTGGTTAGTCCTGGTGGTATATTCGTAATGGCGATCAGGAATTGAGATGCGAGAGACCGTTCCCTTGTCGTGACAGTTCAGGTACTAGTGAGGTGTGCGCGTCATGTCTGATGCAGAAAGGAGTTGCCAGAAGTCTTTTAGACACCCGTCCTATATACATGCCTTTCTGCTGGCATCAGTTCTGTTTTTACTTATTTGCATTAAAGGGACGTAACTTTGTTTGTTGAATCAGTTGATGTGATTTACTTTGATTTTGCAAAGGCGTTTGAAACAGTGCCACATGAGGGATTGTACAAAATTAAAGTGATGGTAAACAAGGCAAGTAATGCTATATATCCATCGATAGAGATTTGTATGCTGATGTGATCCGCATTGTTGTTTATGCAAAATATATTATACATTTTTAAATATAATCAAATTTCCCACCTGTCCATCAAGTACCTTCTCTACGCCCTCGTAGAGTTTCCAGGTTTTAGTTCCGTGACGTGCATGAATAAAGAAAAAAATGTATTATGAGGGTGGAGTGAAGTTACCTGATGGACAGCTCAAATGTAACTGTTACTCTATGCGTACTCTTGTGCTCCCTGTTTTACGCACATGCTCCAATGTGACTGCTACGTCATACAAGTAAACAGTGAATCACGAGATTAACTGTTTACTGACTGCAGTGCTAGAGCTAGGATCCCATTTCATTGCGGACCTCCCGTAGTGCGCTTGCTTAATGATTTCTTGCACTACCGGAGTGAAGCGCATGCATGGTAACTCCGATCTGTCTCCCCATTATTCAAAGGTAACATCGCTTTTGATTAGGTCAAAGCAATGTTCTTAGAAAAAAATTTAATCGTGAGGGAGGGCTGGAGGGGACCGCCGGAGTATGCATCCTAAATGCAGACACGGCTACATTTTTCAGGTATGTAAGACAACAAAAAAGGGTATGATTAGACATTCTAACACATTGTCTTTCAGATGGCACTTTGTTCTAAACCATCACTTTAAGGGAATGGGGATAGCTGGAAATGTCTCCTGGATAAATAATTGGATTGACAGGGAGCAACAAATTGTAGTACATAGATCATACTCAGATTGGACGGTTCAGCACTGGATTCTGTTCTTTTTAATATTTTTATTAATGACGTGGAGGAAGGATTAAATAGCAACATCTCTTATTGCAGATAATACAAAGTTGTTTAAGGTCATTGCAGGATGTAATTGCTTTGCAAGGAGATTTGCAAAGATCTGAAAAATGGGCTACATTTTGGAATCAAAAATATACAGGCAACCTATTTGAATGGGACTAGGAAAACAGAGAAGAAAAAAAGATTTAGGCATATTTATAGATTACAAGCTAAAAATTAGTGTGCAATGTAAGGCAGAGGCTTCTAAGGCTAAAAATACATTAGCATATATTAAAATAGGCAAAAATGCAATGGAGGAAAGCATCATTCTGTTGCTGTGTAAATTCTTGTTAAGACCTCACCTTGAGTATAGAGTGTATTTATAGGGACCAATTTTAAAAAAAGACGTTGCAGAGTAAGACAAAGTTCATAGTAGGGCCACAAAACAAATAAGGGAAATGGAGGATTTAAAATATGAAGAAAGGGTCTGTTTACTCTAGAAAAAAGGCGTATGAGAGGTAATATGATTATTTTATATAAATATTTTCAAGGCCCATATACAGAGATGGCAGTTATTTATGACGAAATCATAATTTAAGGCTAGAGGAAAGGATATTTAATCTTTGGCAATGTAAATGTTTTTCACAGTAAAAGCAATCAAATTGTTGAACTAATTTCCTAAGGAGGTAGTGAATGCCAACACCTTAGGTCAATTTAAAAATGGCTTTAGATACCTTTTGGATGAATTCAGGGATATGACTACTGGTGGTAAATGGATCAGCTTTCTTATTGTGTTTAGTGTAAGGTCATTTGGCAGCGTCTTTATTGTAAATCAGGAATGATCTGTATAGGTTGAACTCAGTGGACTTCTGTCTTATTTCAATGTACTATGTTATTTTATATATGCACAGTATATATCAATAATTATGCACTACATTTCAAAAGGTCTATGCTCACAATAAACATTTTCTATACACACAGTATATATCAGCAGTTAAGTGCTTCATAATAAAACTTCTGTGCACCGTAAATGTTTATTTATATATAGTATATATTAGCAATTAAGTTGCGCATTATAAAAGGTTGGTGCATACAGATGTTTTATATATGCACAGTATATATCAATTAAGCACTGCAATACAAAAGGTCTCACACAATAACTGTTTATATATGCACAGTAATTATCAGTAATTAAGTGCTGCATTACAAAAATCTGTGCATACAATAAATGTTTATATATGCTCAGTAATTAAGTGCCACATTACAAAAGGTCTGTGCGCATTACTTTTGGGAAATACAGAACCTGGCCACCAGGAGAAGGCAAAGACACCCCAGCCAAAGGCTTAAATACCTCCCCCACTCCCTTCATCCCCCAGTCATTCTTTGCCTTTCGTCACAGGAGGTTGGCAGAGAAGTGTCAGAAGTTCGAGAGAGTCTCTTATGGAGGGTAGTACTCTTCGCAATGGGACTGGAGTTTTAAGTAATTCTGTCAGCCTCTCAGTGAGAGCACGGATGAAAATTAGTCCAGAGATGCAGGAAGAGTCTTTTCTGCAAACCCATCCTGACTCATATTAACAGCTCCTTGCTAATCAGCGTTGTCGAGTTTCGCTGCCTACCTTTATTCACTCAAATCCATGTCAGAAGCGAGGCTACTATCTGTCACACTTTAAGGGCCGTGTTCCTGTTCCACGGTGTAGATTCTGGTAAGATTGTTTCATTTTATTTCAATATGTGCATGTATTGTTGACGAAACAAGGTAGGGTCCCAGTGGGACTCCTTTTATCTTAATAAGGAATCATGGGTTAATATCTCCTGAGGGGGGTTATTGAACAGGGGGGACTTTAATCATGTTTGTTATATGGTTCTATCTGCTAATGTGTAGCTATGCCTAGGCTCACAGCCTTTACGGAACATAACAGCCTTCTGTTAATGACGCAATCTCTCAAGATTGCTCGCCCTTTTTGTGACTGGCATAGTGCACCTCGTGACGGGTGCGGTTACGTTGTTTTTAACTTCCGTATGCTAACTCTGTGCGACTGAGTCTAGCTCGTGAGTTGTCTGGTTCACAGGAGGTGGTGAGTGCCCCCGCCATTGGGGGTGTTAAAGGGTGCCAGTTAGTTTTTGTTATTTTTGTAATCCCAAGATTATGGAGGATTCTGATATGCGAGACACGGATGCTTCCAATACGGAGAATGCGTCTTTTGATGAATATGAAATGGCCCGGGTAATCAATGCCCATCAGTTATGTTCCGATTCCCGTTCTAGAGTACTCTCTTCTCCCGCATCAGGTAGCTTAGAGTGCCTTGAGCCACCCGCCTCCGAAGTTTCCATGACCCATGAGGCGCGTGACCCAGACCTTTTCCCGGCTACGCACGCAGGTGTCCCTATGGCCTTTACTTCTCCAGAGGGTGGCTTGTTTCCTCCAGAGGTTACGGCACGGTTCCGCATGGCCATCTCTATGGCGCGGACTCATTTATATCTCCCAAGTGAAGTATTTCTAAGATACTGTCCGTGTTCTGTTAACCAAGGCCCGTCGAGCATGGGATCACCAAATTCAATTTGGCCTTCTGGGGAAGCGTTGGCCCTAGAGGCTTCAGGGGCCCCAATCTCAGAGCCCGGGTCTTCAGTTGATCCGGCGAGGGATGATTTTGCCTTCCGTTATAGGCTGGCTTGCCTTCGTGTCCTTTTAAGACATATTTTGGCATTGTTGGAGGATCCGTGCCCTAGTGGGCCGAAGGATCCGAGGCCTTAGAAGCTGGATGGCAAAATGGAATGACTTTGGGGATGAAGCCAATCTCCTTAACGTCTGTCTTATTTTTTTTCTTTATGTTTTCGGTTCCATTTCTGAGCTTGGGTGAATGGGGCTTCTTCCCTCCTTGGGTGGATCATCTGGTCTGGATGCGCGGGCATGTTTCTCTTCCTCTACTCAGAGTTGTGTTACTCTAGGAGGTGGTGTGCAGGGGTTCTCTGCCTTCTGTGGGGGGCTCCAGCTCCAGCGTTTGCCTGCTTAAAGGGACACTGAACCCAATTTTTTTCTTTCATGATTCAGATAGAATATGAAAGTTTATGCAACTTTCTAATTTACTCCTATTATCAATTTTACTTCGTTCTCTTGCTATCTTTATTTTAAAAGCAGGAATGTAAATCTTAGCAGCCAGCCTATTTTAGTTTCAGCACCATGGATAGGGCTTGTTTATTGGAGGCTTACATTTACCCACCAATAAGCAAGCATAACCCAGGTTCTCAACCAAAAATGGGCCGGCTCCTATGCATCACATTCCTGCTTTTTAAATAAAGATAGCAATAGAATGAAGAAAAGTTGATAATAGGAGTAAATGAGAAAGTTGCTTAAAATTGCATGTTCTATCTGAATCATGAAAGAAAAAATGTGGGTTTAGTGTCCCTTTAAAGTAGTTTCTTTGAAAGATAGATCCTTCTAGGATCTCTGGCTATATCCTTGGTCTGAACACGGTCTTTGACGTTCAGGTGTCTTGCGTCCTCGTCGCAACTCTGGCTTGGAGGCTTGTCAGTGAAGAGTCAAGGTCGAGTATGATTGGCCGCCCTTCAGGGGTCAGGTAGTTGACCCTTTATCCTTGATGCTCCGTTAGGGGTTTCGTGGGCAGTGCCTTACGTTTAACTCTGGGATAGCGACCAAGGTTCAGGGTTATCGTTCGCCTTCAGGTGTTTTCTGCTACCCTGTCTGTGTGCGTAACACGTGTTTGCTTGCCTACGAGAATACCTTGTGATCCATATGCACTGGGTGCTGAATAGACCGCTCTGGAGTTCTTTGTGACTCTTGGGTTTGGGGATATTGCTAGATTGCCAAGTCTACGGACTTTAGAGGTGCACTCCTCCTTGTAGGAGGCAGTTTAGGGTTCATCTGGTAGTTGGCTTTTTCGTTCGACTCCTTTGAGGACCCTGCGCTAGGTCCATGTCTCTCCTTGGATAGGTGTTGACGGTTCGTTATCACACTAGATGTTTGTGGTCCCGCGGGCCTCTTTCATAGGGGCCGGGGTTCTGTGAGAGATGCCTATCTGACTGTGGCTTAGGCTTTAGGTCCTTCTGACGGGTCCCTACTGGTCTTCTGGTGCATTTAAGATGTTCCTTTAGACTCAAGGTGTTTTTCACCTGGATTGGTGATATGGCCGAGGGGTCTCATCTCTATGGTAGGGTTTTTTCCGTTTTCATTCCATTATCTTCTAGAGTGGAGGTTGGGTTCTACAGGTTCAGAGTTGCATTAAATATCTGTGGCGTCCTGTGGGTCCTGTGGGTCTTGCCTTGCAGGGGTTTTTTCCTTCTTGCGTTCAGGATCCTGGAAGGGGAGCTGCCATGTAGTGTCTGGTTCCTTCGTTCATGCAGCGGGAGGCTGAGGGTGTGCACCTTTTGGGGCTTCTGCTATATGTTGGATCTGATATATGGATTCTGAGGGTGGGATTTGTTCCTTTTTTGACGAAGATAGCGTGTAGGGGGTTTCGTACCCGAGCATAATGTCTATCCTGACTCACGGTAGCATACCGTTGGTAGCAGCGGTCTAACCGGGGACTTTGTCCCTCGTTGATTTTTCTTTTCTCTTCCAGAAGTCTGGGACTCTGTCTCAGTCTTTGACTAGCCTTGGGGCTGGGACCATTATCCTGGAGGGAAGATTGGAGATCGGTTACTCTATGCAGTGTTGACCGTTTTCTTAGGGTTGGTCCTCTCCTTAGTGGGAGGACTTTGGATGTCCTCCTCTTTTCTCCTGGCGTCTGGTCTACTGCCTCACTACTCTGAATGCGACAGCTGATCTTGGAAGTTAAGCAGGGTCAGGCCCGGTCAGTACCTGGATGGGCGTCCATCTGGGAACACCGGGTGCGGTAGTGCTGGGAGGGGGTGCTCCGCTATTCGGAGGGCTTTAAGTCCTTGGATGGTTTGCAGTTGGAACCATCTACAGCTATTAGATGGTGTATCCAACTACAGCTAATTACTCTTGTCTGTATGCTAACAAGCTTTGAAACAACTTTCAGTGGTTTGGGTTAGCAAGGGTGAGTCAGCTTTCCTCCTGGAAGCTGATTATTGAGAGTTCCTGTTCAGGCGGTTTGAGGTTCTTTTTGGAGAATCTCTTTTCTAGCTGCTGGGATAGTTTTACTATTTCTGCTGTCTCTGCCTGTATAGCTTGTGATATAGCTTGCTAGATATGTTATGTAGCAACAGGGGACTTGTGGTTTCCTGGAATACCTAATGGTATTGTACAGGAACAGGGATCTGTTTGGGACATATTTTCCCATGTTTGGATCCTTTTTCTTCCTAATGGGAAAGAGTCCACAGCCGCATTCATTACTTATGGGAAATAAGAACCTGGCCACCAGGAGGAGGCAAAGACCCACCAGCCAAAGGCTTAAATACTCCTCCCACTTCCCCTATCCCCCAGTCATTCTTTGCCTTTCGTACCAGGAGGTTGGCAGAGAAGTGTCAGAAGTTTTTTCCTTTTATTTAACTTATTTAATTTATTTTTATTTGTCTCTTGTGGAGGGTGCTACCCTTCGACACGAGACAGGAGTTTTAAGTAGTCCTATTAGCCTCTTGTGGAGGGCCTGGGCGAAAGTGAGAGTCCGGAGATGCAGTGGGAGCTTCCCCTGCGACACCATCCTGACTCGTATTCACAGCTCCTCTTCAGCACTTGGCGTTGCCGAACTTCGCTTCTCTACCTGCTGTTTTTCTCTCAAGTCCATGACGGAGGCGATGCTACTATTCGTCACACTTAGAGGGCCGTTTTCTTGTTCCACAGCATGGATTCCGGTAAGATAGTTTCATTTTATTACATTGCTATAATGTGATTCATTATGACAATTAAGTATGGTCCTCACTGAGGCACCTTCTTTTTCGATCTAGGAATCAAGGAATTATCTCCCCTTTTTGGGGAATTTGTGAACGGGGATGGGGTATATTATCATGTTTCTTATGTGATTATCCTACTTGTGTACGGGAATTTAGGCTCCTAGGCTGAGACATGTATCGTTTTCTATGTAATACATAGTGCCTTGTTCTGTCGACATGGCCTTGACCTTCTCTTTCGAGTTATGGTATAATTTTTTTTTTTTTTGTTAATAGATTTTTATTGAGATTGTGCGAAAATAATACAACTTATGAGAAATAACATATCATAAGACAAACATACAGGATACATTTCAATGTTACTCCTTGCATAAAGATAAATTAAATTCACATCATAGGCAACGCTATGCAGAAGACTGGAACCTCTTTTTCAATTTTATATAATCTGAGCATAATATGTTTCCACATTTAACACTGAAGGCACCTTCTGTACTTACTCTAGGAGAGGAAAGTGGGTAATTTGAGTGGACCTATAGAATAGGTTAACAATTAATATTTTAAATGATATCAACACTGGGGAGGTCCTTTCAATACTTAAATAAAATAGTGAGATATGTAGATATGATGTAATAATTAGGGTGCGGTATAGACAAGATAAACCGCATATTTAACTCCCCCAAAATTAGGAGGTTTATTATTATTATTATTATTAGGGGGGGGGAGTTTGAGTATAATAAGTAGAATATATAAAGTATGCGCCATATATTGGCCTCTATATAGTGAATGGTTGTAATGAGAGCACTGAATGCAAGCCAGATTTGTGTAAGGACAATAACCTATCCCAGAGCTCTTAAGTATAGATTAGGGCTGGCACCATTCTGATGTGGTGAGGAAGGAAATCATGCTGCCTCGGCCGCAGGCAGCCCGACCTCCATTTGGTAAAGTTATTAGTGCCAGCCTAAAGACGTATCAAAAGAGTAGAACGAAAAATGAGACTTACATTTTTGTACCAAGCTTTTGACAGAGGTCCATAGGGACATAGGGAGCTTTTTTGAAATGTAAAAGTGGCTAAATATTCAAAAATATACACTCTTGTGGAGATTTCTAGTAAATATAGTATACAAAAGAATAATGCTAATTGCATATATCTACATGTGAAATGGTTTTCTTAGAGAACAATAACCCTAGATACTCACGGGAAACACTTACATACATCTCTAGTAAATTAAGGGTTACAAAATATATGTATAACCTGTGGCTAGTCTGGATCATTAGCAATTCAGAAACCACCAATGCTAGACCTAGACAGCTCTACCTTTAGGGGGTGTATATATTGGAAACATTAGATTTAAAACATTAAACTGTCAACAAGTGAGCAAACAATACACTGCAGAGATGAATTTGAAACAGGAAACAAGGTAGCGGCAATGAGCTTCTCTGGAATATTATAAATGGATGTGTTATAAATTATATTATTAACGTATTAAAAACAATTCTCTACAAGTATATAGACCAGACAGTACCTTTGCCATATATACCTTCTTAAAGCACATTAACCTAAGTGAGAATATGATCATATTTGCATAGCTATCTAGAAGAGCTGTAAGTGAAAAGCTGTATGGGCATTAATATAAAAGAATGTGAACAGATAGCCATAG
Organism: Bombina bombina; assembly: GCF_027579735.1. Taxonomy (NCBI): domain Eukaryota; kingdom Metazoa; phylum Chordata; class Amphibia; order Anura; family Bombinatoridae; genus Bombina; species Bombina bombina. The sequence continues at coordinate 156,203,404 of NC_069508.1, forward strand.
ACACTTCAGTAGCGTGCCCTGTAAAACTTAGTCCACTCCAACTTTACCAGAATAGTAATGGTATAATTCCATAAGTAAGTATGGGACCAATAAAACAATGCATAATAGTTCCTGTGGGGTAGGTTAGATGTCAGTTCTTAGATAGTCCAGGTTGCCACCAGGGTCCCAGCTTCTCAAAAGGGGAGAGATTGCGTAGAGTGTTACCTGAACTTGTAATGGAGCTGGTAAGGTATGCTGTGAGGCGTGGAATGGAAAATGTGGATCCATTGTTGTTGCAGCGGGATGTGCACTGTGTAGCTTTAGGGTTCTGCAACTATGCGCTTTAGATGCATTTGCACTGGCTGGAGATATAGCTTCCAGACTTTTGGCAGCATTCTCTGCTCTTCCAACCGCCGCATAAACATGATGGGCTGACTTCTTTGTTGTACCAGCATCCCGATCCCCTATAGATATGCTAAAGGCAGGTGGCAAGTACCGGGGCCCCAGAGCACCACCCCCACCTCGTTCAAACAAGATGGGCTCAGTTAAATCGGGTTGCTGGTATTGACAAACACCATTTCTGTTAGGTGCTGCATACAGCTTGTCAGCTAAGGCAGCATGATGGCTTTCAAACGGGTATCTTAGCTCCTCTAGGCAATAGGACGAAATCTCCATGTTGAGAGCTTGACAGGAAACGTTAAGGAGGAGTATATTTTCTGCTTCCATTAAGCTAAATAGATGACTGGAGGTCTACAAATAAAATGTGTTATCCTCAAAATGGCGGTTCCCTCTCTGTGGAGTTAATGAGGCAGTTATGCTCTTCGACATGTCACTACATCCAAGGTCTTATCAGAATAATCCCAGCTATATTACTTATAGTCCCTCAGGTGTAAAGCATTGGCTCAGGTTTATGATCACCCAGTTCACCTCGTCCTTATGGTATAGGACAGTAATAAGAAATTGGTGCAGTCTCTCCGGTTCCTTAAAAGCTCATAACGGTACTAGGCCAGTTCCTGGGTCCATCCACATACATGTTGGTCAAAAAGTTGTTGTAGTGTGTGAAAAGACCCCTAATTTAGGATCCTGGAACCGGGAGCTGCACCGAGACACGTCCGACCAGCACTGCAGTTGGCTCCGCCCGGTATAATTTGTTTTTATTCAGACTTGCTTAGTTGTTTATGTGGCCTAGTCTTGCCGCCTTCCTGTGGCGCGCTTTTTGGATTTAGCCGGGCATCTGGTAACCGGACGTACTTGCACTTGGGTGGGGTACTTCTTCCCCTTCCGCATTCCTGACCGAGTGGCGAAGGAGGAAAGAGTCTGCTCCGCTGAGACCTGGTCATAGGAGGTGGTGAGTGCCCCAGCCATTGTAGGTGTGTGTTTATTTTTTAAGTCTTAGCCATGGAGGATTCTAATGCTGAGACTATTTAAATATCTGATTCTGAGTCATCCTCGGATGAGGACTGTAATTTGGTCCTTATATCGCAAGTCTTCCAATCTTGTCTTTCGTGCCGGCAAACCCTGGACCTTTTGAGCCATCGGCCTCTGGGGGCTTTGTCGCACACTCCTTTTACCTTTGCGGGTGACCCCGATGGTGATGTCTCCTCCGCACAGGGTGGACTTTTTCCCCCGGAGATGGCGGGACATTTTTGTTTTAATGGCGTTGATTCGCCTTCAGGATCCTGAAGTTTCTTTACAGTTATGTGCCTGTCTTCCTATTCTGGGTGTTTAGACCATCGATGGCACTATTATATTTCCCCCGGGGGGTGATTATTCCTCCATGTTGTTTGTTTTGTTACAGGATTGTGCGGCTGCTCGTCCTACTACGACGTCTGTTTGATTTATTAGGGGATCCTTTTCTGTATCATCGGGGGGCCTTCTTGTTTCTCTCAGGGTTCTTCGAAGTAGGCTAGTGGGGTTACTTTTTCTCTGGTCGGTCTACTGTGAGCTTTCCAGTCTTTATCTGAAGGTTACGGTCTCGGTTTGGCAGGTACTGCAGAGACTTGATTCCTTCTGGGCGGATGCCTACAGGTGCCCTTGATTTTTCTTTTATCAGGTCAGGATTATTTACTTTCTGTTTTAGTTTTCCCTGTGGGAATTCTGGGATTGCTCAAACTAGTTCTTCTATGGAAGTTTTTCCAGGATTTTCATCCGGAGCGCTTGTGTGCCTTGTTGCTTGTTAAGTGACGCACGTTGTGCCTGGCTGGGCCGGCGGGACCTGCTGATTCACATGTTTCAGTTTTTGGCTTCATTTAGACATTAGGGTCCGGTTGTCGGAAGCGCTTGGGCTGGCCAGTGGCACTTCTGCTCCCGGCATACAGGACCGGTGGTGTCTCACCGTGTCTCTTTGCATCCCCGGCGGAGGGGTGTATTCCTTATGCTAGGTGCGGTTATGACATTTCGAGATGCTTTTTGCCTCGTTATCATTGACTGGCTTGATCGATCTGTGGACTCCTTGTGAGTCTTACATAATTCTTGATTGAAATGACATATAGAGGTGATTAGTCTCACTATCTTCGCCTCTGGGAGCTTTTATGCTCGGATTGCGTGGCTCGCCTTTTAGGTGTCGCTGCTAGGGTTCTGGCATCCCTTTTTCTTGGGGTTAAAGACCGGGATGACCTCTGTCCTTGGTGTCTAGTTCCGGTGGATTTAGTGTTGCGTTTTTTCATTGCAGTGTCTTCCTTGACTAGATAGTCGGTCAGTGCTGATTCGGGGAGTCTTGCTGTGGGATTCCGAATTGTAGGATCTGGGTTCTTCTCTTTTAGATCTCAGTGTGAGTCTGAGAGGGGACTCGAGGGCTTTGACGGCCTGGTTCCTACTTTCTCTTCTTGCCCCTTTTTGTTTTCCTTGGAAATCAGGGTTTCCTTGTCTCTCCTTTTGGGGAGTTTAGATATTTCCGGTTTGTTACCCCGAGTATTCTAAGAGTCCTTTGCCGTATTGTCCTCATGGTGTCCTGGTCTTGTTCTAGACCTAGTGAGTGCTTCTACTGTGGCCCATTTGTTAGCATGTTGGACATTTTCCCCTTCTGCAGTTTGCTGCAGTCTGTGTTAGGGGGTTCCAGAGATTGGCTCTCAGAGGTCTTACACAGTAGGTCTGTTTTGTTATCCCCCTAGGGCTTGTGTCGGGACTTTCTGACGGTGGGCGCCCTTCGGGCGTTCAGTGTCTGAGTAATCATCTGTGGATGATTTAAAGGTTCTGGGGACATGTACTTCCTGTCTCATATCTTCGGCTGGGGGTTTCTTTGCTCTCTGTGCGAGTAATGGGTCCCGGTGGTCCTTGGTTTTTCGAAGATGGGTTTGCCCGTTGGGATTCTTTATTCCCCATTTGCTGGGTGTTTTATCTCAGAGTTCTGGTCGCATTTTTCTCTTAGGCGATTGGTTATTTTCCTCCCCTTTTCTGGGCGGTGTTTCCGGTTTGTTGGCCATTGTGACCTGTTGACCCGTTTTTCTGCCGGACAGGTGGAAAGTTTGCAATTGAAACCGGTTACTGCTATCTGCTCCTTGGTTGCTATTTAGCTTGGCTGCTGATTAGCTGTTTTGGTACCAGTTGGTGTGTTCTTCAACCCTTTGGGGGAGTTGGATCTTTGTGATCCTTATGTTGCCGGAAATTCGATTGGTGATGTTATTCTTCTGCTCTGCGGCCTGTAGTGGTATTGCGTTGGTCTGTGCTGTCTTGGTTGCACAAGAGCGACATGTTACTATTTATTTTAGAGCGGGGCTCTGCCTTCTCTGTTCATACCACTATCTTCTCCTTCATTCCCGGCATCTTTTTTTCATTGTTTTTTTCCCCATCTATGGAATTGATCCTTGCTTGTGCGGCACCCTCAGTCTCTTGCGGGCTGGGGTGTGGGTCTGGGTTTTTCCTTTTTTTGAGTTTCTCCTGTTCGCCGGTAAGGGTTATGGAATTGTCGTTGGTTCCTGCTGTTTAGCTGTCTATATGTCTGCTGGTCCGTGAGATTTGTTTGTTCTCTTCGGGTCCTTTTCTGGTATTTTGATGATGTCTCCGTCTTCGGGACATGGATTAGAGTATGCTTGTCAAACAGAGTTGGGTTGTCTCTTGACGACCCGGGGTTTCCCTCTCTCTGTTAGGTTTTTTTTCTCAAATCGTTATTGTTCCTTGTTTTTGGACGAAACGGGGCTTTTGTTTTGGGAATGTGTGTTTTAGGTGGTGCCTTCATGTGGTTTGCCTCTTACCTTCCCGTTTTGGCATTCTGTTTCCTCTTTGGCTTGGGTATAATTTGTTTTTTATCAGTCCTTTTTTTAGGTGTTTTTAGGGAGCTCGGCTTCCTGAGCATTATTGTAAGACAACCATGGGTTTCTCTATAACAGAGAAGACAGAGGACACCACATAGTGCAGATCAATGAGTATAAAAATTGAAGAAGAGATGTATACGTAGCAGGTATCTCACTCACTTGGTAGTAAGCACTGATGTGCAATACAAGCAGGCAGAGTCCAAAGAGTCGCTCGGCAGACTCACCAGGCACCTGGAACAGATGGTCTTTGTTGTCCCGGCAACAAGAGAATTAGAAGCGGTGCAGTTTCCAAAGGACTTCTTTGCTGTTACACAGCTATTGTTAGGTGGATAGCAGTCTCTGCTAGTTTAGCAGCAGCAGCACTTAGGTCACAAGTGCATATGGACATCAAACACAGTGCAACAAATGCTTCAGAAATCATAAGTAGTACAGCAGCAATGAAACAGGTTCAAAAGGGTTTAATACAGCATAAAAGCATATAAAACCAAGCAACGCGTTTCTCCGTGTCCCAGCACGGTTTCATCAGGCTATCCATGGGTTGTTTTGTATGTGTTGAGTGGGAAAAGTTCCTTTGGAATTTTCCTGGACAATGGTTTCCCTTTTCGGGGCAGATGCGGTCTTGTCTTTGGCCGTGTTCCTTCTTGGGAGTCGTGTTCTGAGGGGCGGGCGTCTCGGAGGTTGTTTGGGCTTGACGGACTCTGGGACTGAGTGGTCTTTAGTTCGGCGGTTTGTTCTTACATTTTAGGGCATTGAGTAATTCAGGCTGTGGTGCCTATCGAAGGGGCGGTCTTTTGTACCCACCCGTTTGCATTCAGTGTCTGCTAGCTTGGGTATTGTTTTCCCAAAAGTAATGAATGCAGCTGTGGACTCTTCCCTTTTAAGAAGAAAAACATAAATTATGCTTGTCTGATAATTTCATTTTCTTCTGAAGGGAAGAGTCCACAGCTCCCGCCCGTGCTTTTTCTCTGAGGCGGCTAATTCTTTTTTGTACTGTTCCTTGTTCCCTGGGGGATGAGGGAAGTGGGGGGAGGTATTTAAGCCTTTGGCTGCAGTGTCTTTGCCTCCTCCTGGTGGCCTGGTTCTGTATTTCCCAAAAGTAATGAATGCAGCTGTGGACTCTTCCCTTCAGAAGAAAATGAAATGATCAGGTAAGCATAATTTGTTTTTGTTTTTATATATCCACAGTATATATCAGTAATTAAGTGCCACATTACAAAATGCCTGTGCACACAATAAATGTTTATAAATGCTAAGTATATATCAGTAATTGTGCCTCATTACAAAAGGTCTGCACTAAATAAATGTTTATATATGCACAGTGTATATCAGTAATTAAGTGCTGCATTACAAAAAGTCTGGGCATACAATAAATGTTTATTTCTTTCATGTAATTAGCAAGAGTCCATGAGCTAGTGACGTATGGGATATACATTCCTACCAGGAGGGGCAAAGTTTCCCAAACCTCAAAATGCCTATAAATACACCCCTCACCACACCCACAATTCAGTTTTACAAACTTTGCCTCCTATGGAGGTGGTGAAGTAAGTTTGTGCTAGATTCTACGTTGATATGCGCTCCGCAGCAAGTTGGAGCCCGGTTTTCCTCTCATCGTGCAGTGAATGTCAGAGGGATGTGAGGAGAGTATTGCCTATTTGAATGCAGTGATCTCCTTCTACGGGGTCTATTTCATAGGTTCTCTGTTATCGGTCGTAGAGATTCATCTCTTACCTCCCTTTTCAGATCGACGATATACTCTTATTTATATACCATTACCTCTGCTGATTCTCGTTTCAGTACTGGTTTGGCTTTCTACAAACATGTAGATGAGTGTCCTGGGGTAAGTAAATCTTATTTTCTATGACACTCTAAAGCTATGGTTGGGCACTTTATTTTTAAAGTTCTAAATATATGTATTCAAACATTTATTTGCCTTGACTCAGAATGTTCAACATTCCTTATTTTCAGACAGTCAGTTTCATATTTGGGATAATGCATTTGATTCAATTCATTTTTTCTTACCTTAAAAATTTGACTCTTTTTTTCCCTGTGGGCTGTTAGGCTCGCGGGGGCTGAAAATGCTTCATTTTATTGCGTCATTCTTGGCGCAGACTTTTTTGGCGCAAAAAATCTTTTCCGTTTCCGGCGTCATACGTGTCGCCGGAAGTTGCGTCATTTTTTGACGTTCTTTTGCGCCAAAAATGTCGGCGTTCCGGATGTGGCGTCATTTTTGGCGCCAAAAGCATTTAGGCGCCAAATAATGTGGGCGTCTTATTTGGCGCTAAAAAATATGGGCGTCGCTTTTGTCTCCACATTATTTAAGTCTCATTTTTCATTGCTTCTGGTTGCTAGAAGCTTGTTCTTTGGCATTTTTTCCCATTCCTGAAACTGTCATTTAAGGAATTTGATTAATTTTGCTTTATATGTTGTTTTTTCTCTTACATATTGCAAGATGTCTCACGTTGCATCTGAGTCAGAAGATACTTCAGGAAAATCGCTGTCTAGTGCTGGAACTACCAAAGCTAAGTGTATCTGCTGTAAACTTTTGGTAGCTATTCCTCCGGCTGTTGTTTGTATTAATTGTCATGACAAACTTGTTAATGCAGATAATATTTCCTTTAGTAATGTACCATTGCCTGTTGCAGTTCCTTCAACATCTAAGGTGCAGAATGTTCCTGATAACATAAGAGATTTTGTTTCTGAATCCATCAAGAAGGCTATGTCTGTTATTCCTCCTTCTAGTAAACATAAAAAATCTTTTAAAACTTCTCTTTCTACAGATGAAATTTTAAATGAACACCATCATTCTGATTCTGATGTCTCTTCTGGTTCAGAGGATTCTGTTTCAGAGATTGATGCTGATAAATCTTCATATTTATTTAAAATGGAATTTATTCGTTCTTTACTTAAAGAAGTACTAATTGCTTTAGAAATAGAGGATTCTGGTCCTCTTGATACTAATTCTAAACGTTTAGATAAGGTATTTAAATCTCCTGTGGTTATTCCAGAAGTTTTTCCTGTTCCTAATGCTATTTCTGAAGTAATTTCCAAAGAATGGGATAAATTGGGTAATTCATTTACTCCTTCTAAACATTTTAAGCAATTATATCCTGTGCCGTCTGACAGATTAGAATTTTGGGACAAAATCCCTAGAGTTGATGGGGCTATTTCTACCCTTGCTAAATGTACTACTATTCCTACGTCAGATGGTACTTCGTTTAAGGATCCTTTAGATAGGAAAATTGAATCCTTTCTAAGAAAGGCTTATCTGTGTTCAGGTAATCTTCTTAGACCTGCTATATCATTGGCTGATGTTGCTGCAGCTTCAACTTTTTGGTTGGAAACTTTAGCGCAACAAGTAACAGATCATGATTCTCATGATATTATTATTCTTCTTCAGCATGCTAATAATTTTATCTGTGATGCCATTTTTGATATTATCAGAGTTGATGTCAGGTTTATGTCTCTAGCTATTTTAGCTAGAAGAGCTTTATGGCTTAAGACTTGGAATGCTGATATGGCTTCTAAATCAACTCTACTTTCCATTTCTTTCCAGGGTAACAAATTATTTGGTTCTCAGTTTGATTCTATTATCTCAACTGTTACTGGTGGGAAAGGAACTTTTTTACCACAGGATAAAAAATCTAAGGGTAAAAACAGGGCTAATAATCTTTTTCGTTCCTTTCGTTTCAACAAAGAACAAAAGCCTGATCCTTCATCCTCAGGAGCAGTTTCAGTTTGGAAACCATCTCCAGTCTGGAATAAATCCAAGCCTGCTAGAAAGGCAAAGCCTGCTTCTAAATCCACATGAAGGTGCGGCCCTCATTCCAGCTCAGCTGGGCAGGTTACGTTTTTTCAAAGAAATTTGGATCAATTCTGTTCACAATCTTTGGATTCAGAACATTGTTTCAGAAGGGTACAGAATTGGTTTCAAGATGAGACCTCCTGCAAAGAGATTTTTTCTTTCCCGTGTCCCAGTAAATCCAGTGAAAGCTCAAGCATTTCTGAATTGTGTTTCAGATCTAGAGTTGGCTGGAGTAATTATGCCAGTTCCAGTTCCGGAACAGGGGATGGGGTTTTATTCAAATCTCTTCATTGTACCAAAGAAGGATAATTCCTTCAGACCAGTTCTGGATCTAAAAATATTGAGATTCTCTTTTCTGGACAAGCATTACCAGTTTGTGGCTCTGCCGTTTGGCCTAGCTACAGCTCCAAGAATTTTTACAAAGGTTCTCGGTGCCCTTCTGTCTGTAATCAGAGAACAGGGTATTGTGGTATTTCCTTATTTGGACGATATCTTGGTACTTGCTCAGTCTTTACATTTAGCAGAATCTCATACGAATCGACTTGTGTTGTTTCTTCAAGATCATGGTTGGAGGATCAATTTACCAAAAAGTTCATTGATTCCTCAGACAAGGGTAACCTTTCTGGGTTTCCAGATAGATTCAGTGTCCATGACTCTGTCTTTAACAGACAAGAGACGTCTAAAATTGATTTCAGCTTGTCGAAACCTTCAGTCACAATCATTCCCTTTGGTAGCCTTATGCATGGAAATTCTAGGTCTTATGACTACTGCATCGGACGCGATCCCCTTTGCTCGTTTTCACATGCGACCTCTTCAGCTCTGTATGCTGAATCAATGGTGCAAGGATTACACAAAGATATCTCAATTAATATCTTTAAAAACGATTGTACGACACTCTCTAACGTGGTGGACAGATCACCATCGTTTAATTCAGGGGGCTTCTTTTGTGCTTCCGACCTGGACTGTAATTTCAACAGATGCAAGTCTCACAGGTTGGGGAGCTGTGTGGGGATCTCTGACGGCACAAGGAGTTTGGGAATCTCAGGAGGTGAGATTACCGATCAATATTTTGGAACTCCGTGCAATTTTCAGAGCTCTTCAGTTTTGGCCTCTTCTGAAGAGAGAATCGTTCATTTGTTTTCAGACAGACAATGTCACAACTGTGGCATACATCAATCATCAAGGAGGGACTCACAGTCCTCTGGCTATGAAAGAAGTATCTCGAATTTTGGTTTGGGCGGAATCCAGCTCCTGTCTAATCTCTGCGGTTCATATCCCAGGTATAGACAATTGGGAAGCGGATTATCTCAGTCGCCAAACGTTGCATCCGGGCGAATGGTCTCTTCACCCAGAGGTATTTCTTCAGATTGTTCAAATGTGGGAACTTCCAGAAATAGATCTGATGGCGTCTCATCTAAACAAGAAACTTCCCAGGTATCTGTCCAGATCCCGGGATCCTCAGGCGGAGGCAGTGGTTGCATTATCACTTCCTTGGAAGTATCATCCTGCCTATATCTTTCCGCCTCTAGTTCTTCTTCCAAAAGTAATCTCCAAGATTCTGAAGGAATGCTCGTTTGTTCTGCTGGTAGCTCCGGCATGGCCTCACAGGTTTTGGTATGCGGATCTTGTCCGGATGGCCTCTTGCCAACCATGGACTCTTCCGTTAAGACCAGACCTTCTGTTGCAAGGTCCTTTTTTTCCATCAGGATCTGAAATCCTTAAATTTAAAGGTATGGCGATTGAACGCTTGATTCTTGGTCAAAGAGGTTTCTCTGACTCTGTGATTAATACTATGTTACAGGCGCGTAAATCTGTATCTAGAGAGATATATTATAGAGTCTGGAAGACTTATATTTCTTGGTGTCTTTCTCATCATTTTTCTTGGCATTCTTTTAGAATACCGAGAATTTTACAGTTTCTTCAGGATGGTTTAGATAAGGGTTTGTCCGCAAGTTCCTTGAAAGGTCAAATCTCTGCTCTTTCTGTTCTTTTTCACAGAAAGATTGCTATTCTTCCTGATATTCATTGTTTTGTACAAGCTTTGGTTCGTATAAAACCTGTCATTAAGTCAATTTCTCCTCCTTGGAGTTTGAATTTGGTTCTGGGGGCTCTTCAAGCTCCTCCGTTTGAACCTATGCATTCATTGGACATTAAATTACTTTCTTGGAAAGTTTTGTTCCTTTTGGCAATCTCTTCTGCCAGAAGAGTTTCTGAATTATCTGCTCTTTCTTGTGAGTCTCCTTTTCTGATTTTTCATCAGGATAAGGCGGTGTTGAGAACTTCTTTTGAATTTTTACCTAAAGTTGTGAATTCCAACAACATTAGTAGAGAAATTGTGGTTCCTTCATTATGTCCTAATCCTAAGAATTCTAAGGAGAAATCGTTGCATTCTTTGGATGTTGTTAGAGCTTTGAAATATTATGTTGAAGCTACTAAGTCTTTCCGAAAGACTTCTAGTCTATTTGTTATCTTTTCCGGTTCTAGAAAAGGCCAGAAAGCTTCTGCCATTTCTTTGGCATCTTGGTTGAAATCTTTAATTCATCTTGCCTATGTTGAGTCGGGTAAAACTCCGCCTCAGAGGATTACAGCTCATTCTACTAGGTCAGTTTCTACTTTCTGGGCGTTTAGGAATGAAGCTTCGATTGATCAGATTTGCAAAGCAGCAACTTGGTCCTCTTTGCATACTTTTACTAAATTCTACCATTTTGATGTATTTTCTTCTTCTGAAGCAGTTTTTGGTAGAAAAGTACTTCAGGCAGCGGTTTCAGTTTGAATCTTCTGCTTATGTTTTTCATTAAACTTTATTTTGGGTGTGGATTATTTTCAGCAGGAATTGGCTGTCTTTATTTTATCCCTCCCTCTCTAGTGACTCTTGTGTGGAAAGATCCACATCTTGGGTAATCATTATCCCATACGTCACTAGCTCATGGACTCTTGCTAATTACATGAAAGAAAACATAATTTATGTAAGAACTTACCTGATAAATTCATTTCTTTCATATTAGCAAGAGTCCATGAGGCCCGCCCTTTTTTTGTGGTGGTTATGTTTTTTGTATAAAGCACAATTATTCCAATTCCTTATTTTATATGCTTTCGCACTTTTTTATCACCCCACTTCTTGGCTATTCGTTAAACTGAATTATGGGTGTGGTGAGGGGTGTATTTATAGGCATTTTGAGGTTTGTGAAACTTTGCCCCTCCTGGTAGGAATGTATATCCCATACGTCACTAGCTCATGGACTCTTGCTAATATGAAAGAAATGAATTTATCAGGTAAGTTCTTACATAAATTATGTTATATGCACAGCACAGTATATATCAGTAATTAAGTGCCTTAAAAAGCCTCTTGAGTGTTATAAGCGTTTGGTCTCATTACATGTGGCTCACGTTACCAGTAATTTGCGCTGTGGCGAAGCATAAATTACTTTTTTTTCTGCTAGCTCATCACTCTGACGCAGAGCAAAACGTGTAGGGTGGTTTAGTGTTAGTCACTCTACAATTAGGGTTTATTATGACTCCAGCACCTGCCCTCATATTGCTGATACCAGGGGGACGTCATTGCGTTTGTTGTTTATGTAGATGTTTTCTCTGCAGCCTCCTGATCACATCAATGGGTCACATCAAGCTGACAGATTTCGGTCTCTCTAAAATTGGTCTTATGAGTCTGACCACAAACCTGTATGAAGGACACATTGAGAAAGACACCCGAGAGTTCTTGGATAAACAGGTAATCAAATGCATGTCTTACAGCTGACAAGCTTGCTTGCTGACTCATTGTGACACATTAAGCAGCACAACGATCTTATGAACCTATGTTTTTTTTAATAACTATCCAGCACTTGTACAGTTCTCACCAATATGTTTTGTGCTGTAACAACTGAGATCCTGAAGTGGAGTAGTCAGATATTTAGTGTGTGACGTTACCACTGAGCCGTAACATAACGCAACAGCTGTAGCTACTGAACTGACTAAAGCACCCAGAAACTAATTAAATTCTTCTCCTCCGCAATCTTAGGTTTGTGGGACACCCGAGTATATTGCGCCCGAGGTGATTCTGAGGCAGGGTTATGGGAAACCAGTGGACTGGTGGGCGATGGGTATCATCCTCTATGAATTTCTGGTTGGCTGTGTGCCTTTCTTTGGGGACACCCCAGAAGAACTATTTGGGCAGGTGATTAGCGGTAAGTATTGTTATATTGACTTATAGATGGGATTAATAATCTCAACCCTGACCTTACTCATGCCTTATTGGTTTAGCTTTGTTTTACGTCGTATTTAAAGTTCAAGTCTACTCTGTGCGAACAATATCCAAGACTGTGACTGGCACCATGTTGGCAAGGCTGTGGCTTTGCTAAAGGAGGGTTTGTGTGGCAGCCCTGGGCAGTGAAAACCTGGCATTATGCACTGCTAAACAGATATCTGTGTTTCACATAAACTTAGTGTTCCTATTTATTTTTTTATATTTTTTATAATTAAATACTATATCTAGAGTTTATCCAAGAAGGCCAGGCCTTTAGATCTGGCATTTCAGACTGTGAAACTCTGTGTAGTAACCAGTGCATAACCCTGTGTACACCACTTGTTTCTTTAAGAACTGTCATTGTTTTTAATCCCAGGGTTGTGACTTTGGAAAAAGAATGTTTTTTTGTTTGTTTTTTAACACATTAAAATCTATCGATTTGTGAATCAGTCAATAACTCTGCTTGTTTGATAAATGTTTAATTGCTTTTTGTTCCCATATTAATTTGCAATTAAGACTGTCACGCTTGTGACATACGTATGTCTGAAGCATCATTGCTCTGCCTGCATGCCAGTACGTCTCCTTTTTGCTCTGTTGCTTGTGCCCATGGGTGCATTTTGTAGGAAAATGCCAGGTGCAGAAATGTTTTCAACATCTGTGCTGTTTACACACAACATTTAACAAGGCTGCAAAATATAAATCTTCTTGCAATGAATTTGCTTGGGATGATGAGAGAAATGAGATGCAGCAAAATAAATATGTTGATCTCATTCTGTTGCGTGTGATTTTTACAGATGAAATAGCATGGCCAGATGGGGAAGATGCTTTACCTACTGACGCTCAAGATCTCATCTCAATGCTTCTCCATCAGAATGCCATGGAGCGACTGGGGACAGGTACCAGCCATTCTCTAGCACTTTAGACATATGCATGTGTGCTTCTTAGTTCGTTCCCTGCAGAAATGATATTTTGTGCTTTCTAGGGGGTACGTATGAGGTCAAGCAGCATCAGTTTTTTAAGGATTTGGACTGGAACGGATTACTTCGCCAGAAAGCAGAATTTATTCCACAGCTGGAATCTGAGGATGACACCAGTTACTTTGACAGTAAGGTCATTTTATTTACTATCAGTACAGTACATATATATTATACTGGCCGTAATGATACCCAGAGGTCTTCTGCTGAAGGTTTAAAGCCCTTGCAAGGCTGACCTGCCACAAACAGGGGCTCGTGTGAGCAACATAAGTCATATATCCAAAGTAAACGAGACAGCAGTTAAAGGGACATTAAAGTGCAAAATGAAATGCTTTGGTGTGTAAGAAGTGTTTGTTGCTTATAGCTACATGTTTAACCTGACACACATGTTCTGCTTATGTATTCTGTTTATATGGCTGCACATTGGTGCGTAGAGATATTTTGCAGATTGGCAGACAATAGGTTAAAGGTAACAGCTGCAAGTAATAAACCAAATCTTTATTTCCTTATGTATATGGAAGGCATGAGCTTTACACTGATCTGCCTGTAGCACATATCATTATTTTCAGACATTGCCTGTATGTTTTGTGCTCAGAACGGTTCATACATATGTTGTTGTTCACACAGCTCGCTCAGAACGGTATCAGCACATGGACTCAGAAGAGGAGGAGGACACAAACGATGAGGATCCTGTAGAAATCAGGCAGTTCTCATCATGCTCACCCCGATTTAGCAAGGTGATTGCTTTTTCTCAGTTTTACCCTTTTAAACGTGTTTTGGTAAAGTTTGCTGTAACTGCAGGTGTATGGCTATTGTAGATAACAGAACCCAGCAGTAAGTCAACACAGGTGTCATTAGCTGGATCTAGTACAGTACACGTGTGTCATTAGCCGGATCTAGTACCGTACACGTGTGTCATTAGCCGGATCTAGTACCGTACACGTGTGTCATTAGCCGGATCTAGTACCGTACACGTGTGTCATTAGCCGGATCTAGTACCGTACACGTGTGTCATTAGCCGGATCTAGTACCGTACACGTGTGTCATTAGCCGGATCTAGTACCGTACACATGTGTGATTAGCCGGATCTAGTACCATACACGTCTCTTATTTGCCTGATCTAGTACCGTACACGTCTGTCATTAGCCTGATCTAGTACTGTACACGTCTGTCATTAGCCTGATCTAGTATAGTACGTGTGTGTCATTAGCCGGATCTAGTACCGTACACAGGGGGGGGGGGGGTGCCATTAGCCTGATCTAGTACCGTAATTGGGGGGGGGGGGGCATTAGCCGGATCGAGTACCTACACGGGGGGCATTAGCCGGATTTAGTACCTACACGGTGGGCATTAGCAGGATCTGGTACCGTACACCGGGGGGCATTAGCCGGATCTAGTACCATACACGGGGTCATTAGCTGGATCTAGTACAGTACACGGGTGTCAGCCAGATCTAGTACAGTACACGGGTGTCAGCCAGATCTAGTACAGTACACTGGGGGCCAGCAGCCAGATCTAGCACAGTGCATGGGGTCATTAGCTGGATCCAGTACAGCAAGGTGCAGTTTGCACTGTATTCAGCTCTACCAGGCCTCATCTCTGTTTGTGTTCTCAGGTTTATAGCAGCATGGAACGACTTTCTGTTCATGAAGAGAAAACTCCACCCCCCACAAAACGAAGTTTAAGTGAGGAAAAAGAGGACAAGCTGGACTGTCTGGGTGGGCTGAAGAGTAGAGATCGAAGCTGGATTATAGGCTCTCCTGAAATGTAAGTGATCCCACTACTAATGAATGACTCATTTTGCTGCAAAGAGAAAGTTTCCTGATAATAAAGTTACATTTCCCTAGTTTGTAGCAGCAGGGACCAGCAACAGACTCACTGCGTAGGTTAGCTGTGTTTCAGAATAAAATGAGACAGCTTCTATAACTCTTGGGGACAAAACTAAAGATTGTTTGCACTGGCCAGTTCTCTCATGTGGTCTTCCCTAGAGCTATCTGTGGATTAATTAAAAAGTAATTAGTGTGTTAACACCAGTCTTTGTCTAAGACCATTGTGAAATAGTAATTTTCCTAATTTCCTCGCAATATAAAAAGTATCCCATAATGCTGTGCTGCTGTTACAAACCGAATGTCTTGCACAAAGAAAGCAAGCAGAACCCTTGTGTGCTTGATGGACATTATTGCAGAGTTATTCTATTATGTCTCATTCATATATTGACCACATAGAATTTTTTTCTTTCCCCTTTAGTCTCCGTAAGCGCCTATCAGCCTCCGAGTCCTCACACACAGAAAGCGACTCCAGCCCTCCTCTGACAGTTCGGAGACGATGTTCAGCTCTGGTGGATATGCCACGTTTTGCAATCTCCATGGAAGACGAATTACAATCTCCAAAGGCCCCACATCTTCCTCCACAACATGGAGTTTCCACCCCAACCCAACCCCCCCGAAACAGAGTTCCCTTGTCTGCACCAGAACAGCCCGTGGAGCGTGAGCTCAAGCTTGATGAAGAAATCGCTCCATCCACCCCATGCTCGACCATCAGCAACAGCAGCTCCGCCACATTAACAGGTACAGCCGTATGGACATTTACTGTAGCTTTCTTGCTACACTTAGACCTGTAAGTTTGGTGAAACTGATCACACAGAGCACTTAGTATAATGGTGTTTTGCTGCTCTTGCCTTACCTTCCATGCTTTTATAGATTATATTAGCAACTCAGTCTAGTGTGCATGATCACCACCAGCTCCATATGCCAATAATTTCATCTCTTCTCTGATCCCAGCTGGCAGCACTGCTGACTTCTCAGACCACAGCTCCCATTTCACTGGCACAGAAGGATCTGATTTCACCACTCCTAAAGCCACAAGTGACTTGGCTGTGAGACGAGCTCGCCACCGGCTCCTCTCTGGGGATTCCGTGGAGAAACGTTCCTCCCGCCCCGTTAACAAAGTCATCAAGTCAGCCTCTGCAACTGCACTGTCGCTCATGATTCCCTCTGGTGAGCTATTCTATGCAGCAGGCAGACAGGCTGTGCGATGAGTGTTAGACTATTGGTTTTGTACCAAAACATTTCTGTGCTTATTGTTCTTCAGTTTTATTAATCATAACCATGGCTGATGTCGAGTTTGATCCTGCTACTTTGTGTGTGCTGATTCGTCTGCCCTAATGTTGGTTTATACAATAAAATGTACTTATATTGTCTGACCATATTCTGTACACTTGTCCTCACACAACAGACATAGTCACCAATACTGAGTGTTGTTGTTTTCTTACTACAGATCACCACACTTGCTCACCCCTCGCCAGTCCCATGTCCCCGCGTTCTCTCTCCTCAAACCCATCATCCCGAGATTCCTCACCAAACAGAGATTTCTCCCCGGCTGTCTCCCACCTCAAGCCGGCAATCACTATATATCGCATTGGCAAAAAGTACGGATTCACCCTGAGGGCCATCCGCGTCTACATGGGAGAAAGCGATGTCTATACTGTTCATCACATAGTGTGGGTATGTATGTACCTTGATAGAGGCTTTTATTTCAGCAGTTCACACATGAATCTGCTTTAGTTCAGTCTGCCGATAAATATTTGGGCACTCGCTGGTTGCTTAGTTGTTGCTGGAAAGCCCAGCTGTTTTACTGTAATCATTAGAGTGTTATAAGTCTACAGATGTGAGCGATAGCGCAAGAGTGCCAGTTGTTGTCAAGCCTCATAGTGTCTTTGTTACAAGTCAGTAAAATCTAAAAAAAAGTCAGTGATCGAGGGAGATTCTTGCAAACACTATCTGTGCTCTTGTAACCAGCTACTGCAATTCTATGAGGGTTCAACAAATTTTTGTGTCTGTTACTAAATACAAACTACAATGGTGTTTGCCCCAGGGAGCAGTCCGAGCTGAATGATTTGAGATGATATCATCTATATATGTACAGTGTTGTGGCAGTAGGGTGTATTTTGGCCTATACCTAGGAGTTTATGAAGGGGTAATGATTTTGCTGCATGGTCAGTTGAAGTTAAACAGATGTGTGCATTCAGAGGAGGCTATTTTTGATTTTCAGCTCTTTTTGGAGCCGAATATCTTCTTGTGCAAGGGAAACGCACTAAAATCAGGTTTTGCACAGATATTCAGCTCCGAAAAATAGCCGAATTGTGAAAAAAACCTCCTACTTCTGCATTTGGCAGTGAACAAAACTGCTGAATGCACACATCCTATTAAACTAGGGATACGCAGGAACAGGTTAATACCACACCTCCTCTGCCCCTGTTAAGTGAGTAGTGCTCTTGGAAAGGCATCAGGTCTCACTGTGGCATAAAACAGCCCGGCACATGGCTGATCTGCTAGAAACAAAGCTGTTTTTAGGCTGCATGTCACTGTCTGTACTCCTATGGCTAATGAAATCTGTTTATTATTATTTTTATTATTAATAGCCCTACATATACGAATTGCCTCTGAATGCACTAAGTGTTGTATGTGTGAGTATTAGTGGGAAGTGTCTGCAGTGGGTTTGTATTGTTTAGTATCATTACTGAGTTACTGCACCCTCTGTGTATTACAAATACTAACTGTATCCTGTACATAGCTGTATGGCAACGGCAAACTGTATGTTTTAGCACAATACACAGTATCAGTGAGTAATATCCATAACTTCTATAGCACAGAGCACAAGTT
Organism: Bombina bombina; assembly: GCF_027579735.1. NCBI lineage: Eukaryota > Metazoa > Chordata > Amphibia > Anura > Bombinatoridae > Bombina > Bombina bombina. The sequence goes on from NC_069508.1 coordinate 156,221,310, forward strand.
CTCCAACAGCTTTATTGTATCTTTCCAGAATTTTTGTATGTATCTCCCTAGTGCTCTGGTTATGTGTATTAAGTCTGATTCAGTAATTGGGACATAATACCTCATTCAGTTTGGGTATCTCCAGGTCCTGCACAATTGTTCACAGCACATCTGGTGGGAAAGGGGGAGGAGCAGAATTTGTAGTGCCTAGAGCAACACAATCCCTAAATACGCCCCTGCTTACTGGCATGTCATTTAACAAAGTACCTTATAAATTGTGACGAACCATAGAACTGTGACACTCGGACATCGCTCTGGCTTTATACTAGTGAAATGATTAACCTGTTTTGTCCTCATTGATTTATAGAAAACTGTGTCTGATATCTGTTTTGTGCTAAATATGTCACTTGGTAATTGTAAACATACCCGTATAGTAACTGCTTGTTTTATTCTCAGCATGTGGAAGAGGATGGCCCTGCTCAGGAAGCTGGTCTGAAGGAAGGTGACTTAATCACACATGTCAACGGGGAGTCAGTGCACGGATTAGTGCACACAGAGGTGGTGGAGCTGATCCTAAAGGTACAGCCGAGACTGTAAACCCTGTAGTGCTCTAATAACCTCCAGTGCCTGTGCAACACCTGGCATGAAACACTAACAAGTAATAATATTTATGTCACACAGAGCGGGGGTAAGGTCTCCATCTCTACAACACCTTTTGAAAATACTTCAATCAAAGTTGGACCAGCACGAAAACTCAGCTACAAGTCAAAGATGGCGCGAAGGAACAAGAAATCAAAAACAAAAGAGGGGCAGGAAAGGCAAGTCTAAGATTTGCTTTATTGCTGGGGGGCATATAATTGGCACCCGGGGTAGCTTGTGTCATATTGTCGAAGGGGGGACGGCAGTGATGGGTGTTTAATTTAGCACGTTATTAGCAGCTGGGAAGCTTTGTTTTCTCTGCAGAACCAGTAATCGTATATCATACATTGTGTATTTTTTTCAGATGTGCTGCATATAGATAGTACAGCCCCTTACCAGCATTATATAGATACTAATTCCATAACTGGTGCATCTCAGGGAATTTCCAAACACAAATATTTATTTTAATAATTTATTTACTTATTTATTTTATCTAGTAAGAAAAAGTGCTCGTTATTCCGAAAGATCACAAAGCAGGCGTCTCTGCTCCACACCAGCCGCAGTCTGTCCTCTCTGAACCGTTCCCTGTCATCAAGCGAGAGTGTCCCAGGGTCCCCAACTCATGTCTTGTCCCCCCGATCTCCCACACAGAGTTACAGATCCACTCCAGACTCGGGTAATAATCACACAGCAAAACAGGACAGTGAAGCTGGTGCAACTGGGATAGGATTACATATTTATTGACATTTGTTTAGAATGTTAGGAAAAAAAGTAAAATAATAGAACCAGCAGCATTTCCCAAGGTTTTCGCTCAGGAAGCTTGTTTAGTTAAAGTGAATTGCAGCATTTCTATATAGCAGTTGCAATTTGGACCATTACCTTGACCGGTGTATAGGGGGAGTGCTGCTGATATAACAATTGTAACCATGCAGTGATGCAGAGACCCTATTACATGGGATACACATCCGTATTGTACAAGGGCTGAGAGAGAGGAGACATATACTTTGTAATCTTGCTCTTGAGCTAGTCATGCGTAATTATTGTATCAAACTTAATGTTAAACTGATCTGAAGAATCAGCTTACAGAGACTGTAAACACCATGATAAAATTATATAAATGGTTTAGTTGTGTAATAAAACAACGTTGCAATGTATCTTATTTTGGCCTCTTTTCATGAAATTTAGCTCTGAAAATTGAGTTATTTCTATTTCTCAGATCTTGAAATTCACCTGCTGACTTATTAAAGCTAACCCTGCTACACATATGTTCCTAATTGGCGTTATCATATAATAACTGCAAAACAAAGCACTGTTTACTAACTTTGACAGTGACTAACCTTGTCTGCAGACTAAAGCCCTGATTGGCTCCTACAATTAAAATAAATGGTGGGTGCAGTAAAAAGGATATTAATTTGTTTTAGAAACGTTGAACATGGGGATATTTTATTTTATAGCAACAGAAATGTAATTACAAGGTGTTTACTGTCCCTTTTTAATTAATAAAAAGATTTCATAAATACATCATTAACAATAAATTATCCTTCATTATATAATATTGTTTACAGCTGTTTTTTTCAGATATTACAATATTAAATGTGTTTTTGTTTTCAGTTGGTGGAAATTCTTCACAAAGCAGCTCCCCCAGCTCCAGTGTTCCCAACTCTCCAGCCAGTTCTGGGCACATCCGGCCGAGCTCCCTACATGGGTTGGCACCAAAGCTCCAAAGACAGTACCGGTCTCCGCGGAGAAAGTCTGCCGGGAATATACCACTCTCCCCTTTGGCACACACGCCATCACCTACATCCCAGTCCACATCTCCTCAGCGTTCCCCATCTCCTTTACCTGGTCACACCCTTGGGAACTGCAATATTTTTCAGTCCTTTCCAGTCAAGTTGCATTCTTCTCCACCCCTGGTTAGACAAATATCAAGGCCAAAAAGTGCAGAACCTCCAAGGTCACCGCTTCTGAAAAGGGTACAGTCTGCAGAGAAGCTCTCTGGCTCCTTGTCATCTGACAAAAAGCTTTCTTGTTCACGCAAGCACAGCTTGGACATCTCTCACTCAGAGTTCAAGAAGGAAATAATGCATAGAGACCTGAGTTTGCAGAGCCTGCCTGAGTCCACCAGCGAGAACACAGGAGGGAAGGTGGGTCTTGCAGAAAAGGGAACTCTGCAGAAACCATCTTCAAGGAAGCTTGGTGCGATCCGTCAAGACAGAGTGGAGAGAAGGGAATCTCTGCAAAAGCAGGATGCCATAAGGGAAGTAGATTCATCTGAGGATGAAACTGATGAAGGGTCTGAGGACAGTCAGGATGGGAGAAGGTTGGAAAGAGCATCGTTTAGAACTTACCAGGACTCTGGATCTGGTCTGAATGATAAGTATTCCTGCCAAATGATGAGCAAGAGCAGCACAGAGGATGATACGTTCCTGCCCCGTGATTTGCACTGCAAGCATGAAACAAAAGAACCATATATGCAGGCTGACAATAGCATCACAAGGAGGTTTCTTAATAAAACAGGGGCTCTGACAGCTGATAAAACAAAGACTCTTCTTGAAACTTGTTTGGAAGCAGCTGCTCAAATAAAAACTGTAAAGCACAAAACAAGTTTTGATGAGGTATCAAGGAATCCGTTATCACTGGAGGAAAAACCTCTACACTTATCAAACCAGGATCACAGGGGAAGCGAGAAAAAGTGCACACCGAAAACCTCTGTATTGCAAAAAGATCACAACATCACTGTAAACGGGGCTAAATGTCAGCCAAGTCAAGGTAGCCGTGCAGATCATTTAGATGGTGACTCTGTACAGTCAGCACATTCTGTGGTCTTGCCTTGTGAGCAACAGGGTGGTTCATCAACAGACTCTGTTAGCTGCTTGGCTACAGTGTCAGCTAGTGGTCCTGTATCCAATGCAAATGTGCAATATATCTCCAATGTCTATGAGCATGGACTGCAGAGACCTTCTGAAAATCAAAGCACTTTAAAAACCCAAGGTCCTTCAGACGGTGAAACAGTCTTGTCTAGTCCTATGGAAACGGTCTCCTCCACTGTGGCCAGCGATAAAACCCCTATAGTATCTCACCTTGCCACTGTGGCCATTGATAAAACCCCTATAGTATCTCATCTATCCACTGTGGCCAGCGATAAAAACCCTATAGTATCTCACCTTGCCACTGTGGCCAGAAGTGTCTTGGGACCAGTTAAGCTTAGTATCCCCGGACTAAAAGATTCAGACGACCAATCTGGTAAAAGGGAAAAGCCTTCAAAGCAAAAGAGATGTCAGGTCTCAAGGTCTGAATCTGCACAGGAAGTTATCAGCTCAATTGCTGCTGATGATGCTGTTAGGACATACGGATCTCTCATCGAGAGTTCAGGGCCCCAGCAGCGAGACTGCACATCTCTTCTCAAGCATGCTGACAGCTCTCGAGTCTCTAGTGTTTCTTTACCATCGAAGTATAAACAGTCTGGGGACAGACATTGTGTGCGATCACCGTCACTACCAGACGTCAGTCAGACTCTCTTAACAGATCAAAGGAGGGAACAAGACAAAATCAAAGAGTTTTTGAAACGTACACAAGCACATGACTGTCCCTCACAGCACACAGATACAGTAGAAAAAACATAGAGTCCTCCATTGAACTAGTTTACGTCTGACCTCAGACCATGTTACATTTGTGTACATTTCTGTATATCTTTGTATAATTTTTCATGGTGTTTGTTTGTTTTTTGTACATTACTTTCTGGTTTTCCATCTTGATGTTCTCCTTATGTTCACAGATTACATGATACAGGGTATCTTAAACGCAGGGTTTTTTAATCCCCTAAACATATAGAGTTTTCATTTGGTGCTGATACATGACCGGAAAAACACACTCGTGTTGTGTTTGAGTTAGAGGGTGTGAACTCTTTGAACTGTTTGGCCTTATATTGACATGAAGTTGCAGAATATAGAAGTAAAAAAGTATAAAAATGTCAAATTGCTTATTTACCTGAGGTTGGTGGCAAATGGAAGTATAGATTGCTTAATTGTCCACAGTGGATGTTCAGAGCTTACAGACCATGTAGTGCAAAACATGGAAAAATGGATTAGAAAAATCTGTTGAACAGTAAATTATGGTTAGAATTTAATCTGATAAAATGAGGCTTTTATTGTCCCCAGATCAGTACAGGTGCCTCTCACTAAACTGAGGAAATACATAAAATAAATGTACGGTACCTGCATACACTATGTTAATGAGTAATTGGGTTGAAATAATGCAGACAGGTCACAGCAGGCTCCCAGGGGTTAATGTTTATAGCTTTAAAACCTCAGTCTGATTGTATCACCCAGTTTATAGCAATAACAATGTACGTCTTTATCACATCTGTCTTTTTATACTTTATTTTATAATCCGTTTTTTTTTTTAATTTGTAACCAAAAGACCGAGAGGTAACAGGGAACAAGAAATGTAGCTCACTTACAAGAATTCATAAAGACGAAATAGAGAAATGAGCCATTTTTTGGATGACATTGTGAAGATGGGTGAGATTTTCTATCCATTAATATAACAAAGATCAGGTTAATGACTGTATACAACATATCCAGAATCTCTTAGTACATAATAACATTACCTGACATAATGACATTACCTGATAGTTGGCTATGTTAATACATGATGCTGTTTAAAACAGAAAGATCCTTCCACGTAATGTACTTTATCTCAGGGATTTGCTTGGTGACAAGGGTGACATGGCCAGCATGTTGTATATTTTGCAGTTCCTTTATTATAAATCGTAATGTATGCGCCTTATTCTCCGACATAATAGACCGATAACTATGAGCAATTATAATGAATCAACCTACTTATGTGCCACAGTAATTCCTTTACCGTGTATCCTTGGTACACAGTCAAGTAATAAGGCTGGATTATATATAATATATATTAGCTGCCCTCTCAGAGCACAACATTAGCGTATATAGAGCACTAGAGAATAGATGCACTTAGTTTAACAAAAGGAATACAGAATCCCCAGTTCTGTTTTATTTGTAACACATTGGGGATCAATAAGATGTTGGGATAATGCTTGAACGCTGTCTTCCCTTTTACTTTGTAAATAGCAAATATTTTACACTCCTGGTGTCCACTCTGTCATTCCTGTTTTTGGCCATTCTTCTAAGTTTGGTTTTTTGAAGACTTGAAATACATTTCTGGACCAACCACTGACAAATATTCTCTGCAATAGCATCAACAACAAAAAAAACTTCTGTTTACTGCAATTGTGTGTACGTTTACTGTGAACTTGTTGTATGCGCTGCTCGCTAAGGGTTGCAGTACTTTAATGACCTCACTTCATCAGTGTTTCTCGTAAAGGTACGTGTTTTTTTTATATCTCAAAATGCATTAGTTAGCGTAAGCACTAGCAAGTTCAATGAAAACTTGTGGAATTGAATGAAATGCGCGCCTGGGTTTCTCCATTTATTTTTCATTTAAAATGAGGAATCCAATCTCTTTAATGAAAATGAAACCAAACTGAAAGTTAGAGATGGGTGGGCAAAGTGCTATTGTGTGACTGAAAACTCTAATGACTGCAAATGGTTTGCTCGGTACCTGACACTACCCAGCATCCAATAAACACATTTTGCTTCTGCAAGTCTTGTGTGTTCATTGTCCCGTTTGAGTGAAATCCTTGTACGTTTTAATTTGTTTGTGTTTTCTGGCAGCTATTCAACCTGTCCATGTCCGCTAAAAGTCATAGTATGAATTATTACCAACCCAGACCGGTAATTCAATCACAAAACCAATGTGTAACACAATCATTTAACTTCCTGGTGCCAGAACTTAGAGAATCCAGGTTTCAGATCATTAATCCATCAGTCAAGTGATTCAAGCTCATGCTCCATTTTAGTTTTCTTATTAGGAAGTTAGCTGACCCCAAACATCTGAAAATACTAAATGCACTAACGATACTGCTCAGAAAATGTTTAGTTTTATCATGTTGATATGTAACTGGTAAGTATCCTGTAGCATCATACGGTAATGATTGGTATAATTGGTTAGCAGGAAATCCAAAAACGTAGTTGTTAAGAAATCTCTCTTCACTTTTAAAGACATAATGGAGGAGCATAATCAAAGTACCAAGCAATATGTGATAAAGAGCGAAATCTAAGAAGCAGAATTTCCTGCTTTAAAGGGACATTAAACCCCCAAAAAATCTTTCATGATTTAGAAAGAGTATTCATTTTTAAACAACTTTCTAATTTGCTTCATTCTCTTGATATTCTTTGCTGAAAAGCATATCTTGATAGACTCAGTAGCTGCTGATTGGTCACTGTACATAGATGCCTTGTGTGATTGTCTCACCAATGTGCGTTTCTATTTCAACTAAGGATATCTAAATATAATAATCTAAAGAATGAAGCAAATTAGATAATAGAAGTAAATTTGAATGTTGTTTAAAATTGTATTCTCTATCTGAATTATGAAAGAAGATTTTTGGGTTTCATGTCCCTTTAAGGCTATGAGTGAGCTGGAGCCTCATGTTTAAGTAGCAAAAACTGCTTCTATTTCTTTTACAACATACGATGAGTCCACGGATTTCATCCTTGTGGGATATTGCCTCCTGGTTAGCAGGAGGAGGCAAAGAGCTCCACAGCAGAGCTGCATAAATAGCTTCTCCCTTCCCTCCCAACCCAGTCATTCTCTTTGCCTGTGTTAGTGATAGGAAGAGGCAAAGTGAGGTGTTAGTTATAGATTCTTCAATCAAGTGTTTATTATTTTTAAATGGTGCCAAAGTGCTATTTTACTATAGGGTGTAGCCTGGACCAGATCAGTCTCTTCAGTAAAAAAAAAAAAAAAAAAAGAGAAGCATTTGGTGGCTTTAAGGCAATGGGAACTTGTGGGACTTTATTCTCACTGCGCCTCCCATACATGTTTTGCTGCCCTACCTGCAAAAGTCTGAGGGAAGAGGAGACTCAGCAGTTTTTGTTATTTCCACAGGCCAATGTGAGGGAAACTTGAGGGCCTTGCAAACCGGGTGGACTGCCTTACTGCCGGGCAGGGTTTTCAGGTAAGTGCTGAATTTTGGTTTCTGGAGTAGGTCAGAAATATTTGGCACTATATATATTTATTTTTATATATTTATGGTTAACTGTATCCCTAAGTGTGGGTAAGTTCTTGGGCAGTTGCTGCTAGGACGTGAGGAGTGGCTCTATGTTGTTTAAAATCGATATTTGCCATACTCCCTGCTCCCATCGGCTTGTTTTACTAAAGATGGTGGCCGACAGGATAGTCTGTTTCAACATAACCAGATTATACATGTCTGGTTTTCGGCTAGCAACACTAAAGTTTACAGCCATATGGGAGGTTTATATTTGTGCAGCATGATAGGGTGAAACATGCATGTTGCGTGTCCCAGCTCCCAACAGCGTACAGTTCTAAATTAACACAGGGAGGTTTATTTCTCTTGACATGATTGGCGGTGTTGCTCCTTATGACTTGTATTTTAATTTGACAGTTGACAGGGAGTTTTCGATACTTTAAACTGTTGCACTTTTGGAACCTACTGGGGTCCATTTTGGTCTCTCCCAACGGTTTCATTTTGATATGCTTTAAGCCGCCCGGGAGATTTAGTGGGATACGCCTATGATGGGCGTGGTTAAGATCCGCGCCTTTGCGCGCCCTTTTGGCCTCGGAAGTTAGTTTCCAGTTGTCTCTCTGGTTGTACAGCAGAGAGGTTTGTGAATAGGCAGCAGAGATGCTTGCACAAGTACAATGATCTTATTGGGGTTTCCTCCGGTGGCAGGCAGACACTTCCAGGATTGGCGGGCGTCTGGATATTGTTTATTATACGTTAAATAAAGCATTACATTTAACATTTAAATATACAGTACCATATATTTTTGATATATCATTTACAGTCACAGTAATTCAATTTAATTTGATAAGGATTGAATAGGGATGTGACTTGAACGTTATGTCTTTATACTAATGTGGAACATGCTAGAAATTTTCTGTTCCCCACGTATTAAGAGATTTCCCTTTTATTATCCAATATTGTCTCAGAAGCTACATGAAGTGTTCTGACAATGTTTAATATTTTCCGCAGGTTTTTTGTCTGCATTTGTCCTGAGACCTTAGCATCCATTTGTCAGGGGCCTTGCTTTTTCTCCCTCTTCCGTTCCTGCTTAGAAGAAGAGGAACTATCCGCTATCCAAGTTCAGACTGGAGACCCAACCGGTCTTGGAACAAGGATAAACAATCCAAGAGACCTGCTGCGGCTCCCAAGTCAGCATGTAGGGTTGGCCCCTAGCAGGGGGTAGATTCTTTCTTCATCCAGGCTTGGATGAGAGATGTTCAGGATCCCTGGGCAATAGATATTGTGTCTCAGGGATACTAACTGGAATTCCAAAATTCTTTCCACAGAGGAAGGTTTTTTCTTTCACAAATTATCTGTAGACCGGAAGAAGAGGCGTTCAATCCTTTTTTCAGGCTCTGACTAGAATCAGGCCTGTGTTTAAGAACTATATTCAAACTCCAAGGAGGAGCAATTGGTCTAAAGTTCTTCAAGGGGTTCTGTTTGAACCTATGTATTCCATAGATATTAAGTTCTCATCTTGGAAAGTTTTGTTTTTGGTTGCTATTTCTTCTGCTCGCAGAGTTTCTGAGCTTTCGGCATACGATGTGTTTCTCCTTATCTTATTTTTCATTGGGATAAGGTAGTGTTACGTACCAAACCTGGTTTTCTTCCTAAGGTTGTTTCAAATACAAAATAAATCATGAAATTGTTTTCCTTTCTTGTGTCCTAATTCTTCTTCTAAGAAGGAGCGACTGTTACATACTTTGGACGTGGTCCATGCCTTGAAGTTTTACTCACAGGCAACTAAGGATTTTCGTCAATCTGCTTCTCTGTTTGTTGTGTTTCTGGGAAGCGTAGGGGTCAGAAAGCTACGTCTACCTCTTTCTTTTTGGCTGAAGAGCATCATCCGTTTTGCATATGAGACTGCTGGACAGCAGTCTCCTGGACGAATTACGGCTCATTCCACTAGGGCTGTGGCTTCCTCATGGGCGTTTAAAAATGATGCTTCTGTGGAACAGATTTGCAAAGCTGTGACTTGGTCTTCTCTAAACACGTTTTCAAAATTTTACAAATTTGATACTTTTGCCTCGTCTGAGGCTGTTTTTGGGGGAAAGTTCTTCAAGCAGTTGTGCCTTCCGTTTAGGTTCCCTGTCTTGTCCCTCCCGTTTCATCCGTGTCCTATTACTTTGGTATTGTATCCCACAAGTAAGGATGAAATCCGTGGACTCATCGTATCTTGTAAAAGAAAAGGGAAATTTATTCTTACCTGATAAATTTGTTTCTTTTACGATACGATGAGTCCACGGCCCTCCCTGTTTTTTTGTGAGTCAGGTCTTTATTTTTGTTAAACTTCAGTCACCTCTGCACCTTGGCTTTTCCTTTCTCTTCCTAACTTCGGTCAAATGACTGGGTTGGGAGGGAAGGGAGGAGCTATTTATGCAGCTCTGCTGTGGTACTCTTTGCCTCCTCCTGCTGACCAGGAGGCGATATCCCACAAGTAAGGATGAAATCCGTGGACTCATCGTATCGTAAAAGAAACAAATTTATCAGGTAAGAATAAATTTCCCTTTTTTTTGGCCTCTCTGCCACCTTAGAGATGGCGAGATCAATCGCCAATTATCCCTAACCAGCGAGTGTTGGCAATTGGTTGCTCAGGAGGCAGCATTGCACAAGGAACCTCTGCAGACAAAAGACTAGCCACAGTCGTCATGACAGTATAAAGTTCATTGTTTTGCGGTTGTTATCTACTAAAACCAATTAGTTACAGGTATGTAAAAGGTGCATTTTAAGTTCTGAGATTTAGATAATTTTCCAAGCTAAATTACAAAAAAGTTGTTTCATTACACGTAACTAAAGGTGTTCACTGTCTCTCCAAGTATAGGAGTAAGACGAAGCAATGCAAATAATAGAAGTGGTCAGTACAGGTAAGTTTGCAGTTCCTCATACTCCTATGATACTTTGTACTGTGAGTGAATACTAGCGTGTCCAACCTTTACATCAGGAGCCACACAATGGTTTTTTAATCCCTAGGGCAATAAGCACATTTGTATTTATCGAAACAAGCTTATAGCATTATATGTAAATAAATGTCTTACTCGGGATAGCCATACCTAGGTAGGTAGAGGAGGGGGCATTTAGGGGAGAGAGGGGTATATAGAGAGGTTATGAAGACCTCATGCTGACACATGTTGCATTATACACACACCAGTATAAAACATGAGGTAGAAGGTTAATCCATCTAATGAACCTGTGGAAGGGGAAACAGATTTTACAAGCCATATCTGTGGATTTCTCACCATTGTGCATCTCATCATTTTATCAGTTTCTTATGTGTGAGTGGAAATTCCTGTTATCACATGATAAATATTCCCTGAATCGTCTGCCCACACTGTGAGGAGCAGCACAGGTTCCGCTTCAGTAAAGGGACACTGTGTTTTGCTGCAACTAAATGAGCAGAGAGTCATCATCTGCAGACAGCTACAACACAACTATTTATCTTGCTGACAGCGTTTGTCGCCAGCATGGCAATTTCAATGATACCCCAGGGGCAAACAGAATGCTTGGGATATTACAATTAATACTGCAGCCCCTCTCCTGGCAGCAATAATGCTGGGAGTGCTTATTTCTGTTGTACTGAAATGTTACAGATGCAAATAAACTCACCATCCCCTGACATAAACAGTGTCCCCAGAGCAGACTGGTGCACATCTTCAGACATAAGCAATGCCCCCCAAAACAGGCTGGTGCATATCCCCTGACATAAGCAGTGTCCCCCAAAGCAGACTGGTGCACATCCCCAGACATAAGCAATGCCCCCCAGAGCAGGCTGGTGCATATCCCCTGACATAAACATTGTGCTCCAGAGCAGACCGGTGCAGATCCTCTGACTTAAAGGGACACTGAACCCAAATTTTTTCTTTCGTGATTCAGTTAGAGCATGCATTTTTAAGCAACTTTCTTATTTACTCCACTTATCAAATTTTCTTCGTTCTCTTGCTATATTTATTTGAAAAAGAAGGCATCTAAGCGTTTTTTTCTTTTAAAAGATATGATGAGTCCACGGATTTCATCCTTGTGGGATATCGCCTCCTGGTCAGCAGGAGGAGGCAAAGAGCACCACAGCAGAGCTGTATATATAGCTCCTCCCTTCCCTCCCACTCCAGTCATTCTCTTTGCCTGTGTTAGTGTAGGAAGAGGTAAAGTGAGGTGTTAGTTTAGATTCTTCAATCAAGAGTTTTTTATTTTTAAAATGGTACCAGTGTGTGCTATTTTATTTAGGGTGTAGCCGTATTCCTCGTCGGCCTCTAGAATAGAGCTACACGTGGCTTTAAAGCAATAGGAACTGTTGGGATTCACTTCTCACTGCACCTCCCATACTATGTGCTGCCCTGCTGATGATGATCTTAGCAGATATTATCTAAGACCCTGTTTGTTCCCACAGGCCTACAGGAGGAGAAGGACCTGTTGATCGTGTGGGACAAGGCATGCTGTCGCTCAGCATAGATGTATGTGCAGTCCTTAAAGTCTGGGACATAAATTATCTCAGAATAGACAGTTGTTTTCCCTATCTGTGAGGGGTCATTCACCTGGGGTCTTTATTGACAACTACAGTGTGTTGGGACATGGTAAAGGTTCCCCTCATTACTTTCTGTCCGGAATGGCTCTGTTTGAAAGACAGTGGGAATTTCAGTTTGGTAAGCCATGCTATTAGTTCACAATAAAGAACCTGCGCTACTTGGAACTGTGGGCTAGACTCTGGAGATCGGAACATCTGTGTTTTTGTATAAGACTCTGGTGTCGGCTCTTTGAATTTAATCAGTGCTCTAAACAGGAGGGTTATTAGACTATGTTTAAGTACTTACATTTGTTTCGATGCCCAGCATTTTGTATTTTACACGCACGTTAGCCGGGTTCAGTCGAACTCTGTCCGCCCATGAGAGGCAGGGCTTAGCATTTCGCGATCTTGAGCTGCAGCACTGTGATTCTTACTAGAAGATCCCGGCACCAGAGGAGTACGCTGATAGACTCCGGTGTTGTTCATTAGACCACATGGTTAAGGTGAACACCGGCGGTCTTCGACACTCTGATATCGGTGTCCATAGTCGTGTCGGGGCAGGTAGGCGCCGCAGCAGAGTTGTGGCGACATGGTGCATTATTTTGTTTAAGTAAATAAAATCGGTGACTTAGTTTAAGGCCGGATTATTATTTATATCTTTGCATTTCTTTTGCACAGTATTACGGTCAGAGTGTTGGAGAAATAAATTAAAGGCCCAGTTACACTCTGTTTTCTTGAATATTGTCAACGGTCATATTAGGCTGTTTTTATATTTTAAGGGTTTAAACACATCCTATATTTAAACAGTGTCACAACCAAAATTGTTTGTTTTTTTGTCATGGAAGACCTTCAGAGCATTACATGTTCTTTATATTTGAATGCCAATGTGGAACCCCCTGTTACTTTTTGTCCCTCATGCACTGAGAGGGCATTACAGTTTAGAGAGCAAATTTTCTTTAATAAAAGTTTGTCAAAAGCGGATGCTTCTCAGGGTTCTGCTGAGGATATTCAGAGTATGCTGCAACTTTCTCCCCAAGCGTCACAGCCCTTAACGCCCGCTCAAGCAGCGCCAAGTTCCTCGGCAGCTTCTGCTGCGATCACGCTGCAGGACATTGCTGCAGTTATGTCATCTACACTTTCAGAAGCGTTATCTGCCTTTCCCGTACTTCAAGGCAAACGCAGTAGGAAGGATAACCACATGGTCCATACAACTTCTGATGCTTTAATGGCGATCTCAGATGTACCCTCCCAGGGCTCTGAATTGGAGGGTTCGGAGGTCCTATCCGAGGGTGAACTTTCTGACTCAGGAAGTGTCTTACCTCTGACGGATTCAGATGTGGTATCTTTCAGGTTTAAGCTGGAACACCTCCGCCTGTTGCTAATGGAGGTTTTGGTAACTCTGGACGACTGTGATTCAATAGTAGTTCCTCCAGAGAAATTGAGTAAGTTGGACAGATATTTAGAGGTCCCTTCTTATTCTGATGTTTTTCCAGTTCCTAAGAGGACTTCAGAAATTGCTAAGGAATGGGAGAGACCGGGTTTCCATTCTCCCCTTCTCCTGTTTTCAACAAAATGTACCCTATAGCTGACACCATTAGGGACTCTTGGCAGATGGTCCCTAAGGTGGAGGGAGCTATTTCCACCTTAGCTAAACTAACTATTTTCCCTATCGAGGATACTTATGCCTTCAAAGACCCTATGGATAAGAAATTGGAGGGTCTCCTTAAAAAGATCTATGTTCACCGGGGGTTGCTATTGCAACCGGCGGCCTGCATTGTTATGGTTACGACTGCGGCTGCTTATTGGTTTGATGCTTTAGAAGAATCTCTGAAAACTGAGACTTCCTTAGAAGAAATACAGGATAGAATTAAAGCTCTCAAATGAGCTATTTCATTTATTAGTGATGCTTCTTTGCAGATTACCAAATTGGCGGCTAAGAGTTCAGGGTTTTCCATCTTAGCACGCAGAGCCTTATGGTTGAACTCTTGGTCTGCCGATGTGTCATCTAAGTCTAAGCTTTTGGCCATTCCTTACAAGGGGAAGACCTTGTTCGGGCCTGACTTGAAGGAAATTATTTCTGACATCACGGGAGGTAAGGGTCATTCCCTTCCTCAGGATAAGAAGTCCAAACAGAGAGGTCGACAGAGTAATTTTCGTTCCTTAAGAAATTACAAGGGAGTTCCCCCTTCCTCTAAACAGGAAGGGAACTATTGGAACTATTGACAAACCAAGTCCACTTGGAGACCCAACCAGTCTTGGAACAAGGGTTAACAATCCAAGAAGCCTGCTGCTGCTACCAAGTCAGCATGAAGGGTCGGCCCCCGATCCGGGACCGGATCTAGTAGGGGGAAGACTCTCTCTCTTCGTCCATGCTTGGATAAGAGGTGTTCAGGATCCCTGTACACTAGAAGTTGTGTCTCAGGGATATCCGTTGGAGTTCAGAAACTCTTCCCCCAGAGGAAGGTTTCTTCTTTCTCGATTATCTGCAGACCAGATAAAAAGAGAGGCGTTCTTACGTTGTGTAGGAGACCTCTCTTCCATTGGAGTAATATGTCCCGTTCCAATACAGGGACAGGGGTTTTATTCAAATCTCTTTGTAGTTCCCAAAAAAGAGGGAACGTTCCGACCTATTTTAGACCTCAAAAGTCTAAACATGTTTCTCAGAGTTCCATCATTCAAGATGGAAATATTTCGTACCATTCTTCCATTGATCCAGGAGGGTCAATTTATGACTACTGTGGATCTAAAGGATGCATATCTTCATGTTCCTATCCACAGAGATCATCACAAGTTCCTGAGGTTTGCCTTTCTGGACAAACATTTTCAGTTCGTGGCTCTTCCTTTAGGTCTGGCCACGGCACCCAGAATTTTCACAAAAGTTCTGGGGTCTTTGTTGGCGGTTCTAAGACCGCGGGGCATTGCAGTGGCGCCTTATCTGGACGATATTCTGATCCAGGCGTCGTCTTATCAGCTAACAAAGTCTCATACCGACATTGTTCTATCCTTCCTGAAGACTCACGGGTGGAAGGTGAATCTGGAAAGTTTGCTAGTTCCACAGACAAGGGTTAATTTCCTGGGAACTCCTAATCGACTCTCTATCCATGAAAATCTTTTTGACGGAGATCAGAAAGTTAAAGATTCTGAATACATGCCGAGCCCTTCAAACCAATACTCGGCCGTCAGTGGCTTAGTGCATGGAGGTAATTGGATTGATGGTAGCAGCGATGGACATCATTCCGTTTGCTCGTTTTCATCTCAGACCTCTGCATCTGAGCATGCTCAGACAGTGGAATGGAGATTATACAAATTTATCTCCTCAAATAAATCTAGATCAGGAGACAAGGGATTCTCTTCTATGGTGTTAATGAAGGAAGGTAAGGGAGCGCTAAAAAGCTGCTATATACGAGGTTAAAAGAACAAAGTTAATAAACATATTACAACTGTGGAGTAAAAGTCAGTTAAGAATATCTTATGAAACTATTGGCAATGAATAAGACCTGAGTGTATATATGAATGAACAATCAATATTTAATATTCTAAATAATAATAACACATATTAAAGAGGTCCACCGGTGGTTTTATAAATTCATAAAAAACATAAAAATTCAAGAATAAAAAATGTCCGAAACAGAAGAAAGTTCATAAAAAATTGATCCAAGTATAAATGTAAAAAAAGATATGTATCCTTTATAAATTCATAGATATTTCAAAAAACAGTTCCAATGTTGAAAAAGGATACTTCAAAGGTGTGGAGCAATGTAAGAAGGCAATTTCGTGGTTGGAGCTGAAAAAAGTTAAATGTATTTGATAAAACAAAGAGGGATATTCCTGTGGCAAAGTAAACGGTCACAGTACTTAGTGTAAGATGCTTACAGTGTGGCTTGTGCAGTTCGGTGGTTTAAAAAGAAAAGTACCTGTTTGTCAGACACTGGCGTAACATACGACTCACCCAGAATACGAAGCTGATGTAAAGAATGCTTCTCCGTGTAATGTTGATGTAAGGGTCCTACTCAACAGATTACCTTATCGGTGTGTTTGGAGGACGCCCAAGTGAAACTTCCGCTGGTACTCATTCCTTGGCGTGTGTATTTGGAATACGCCCAAGTGTTACCTTCACTGACGGTCGGTCCTCGGCGTGTGTGGAGTCACGTGGCTAGTCTTCAGCCAATCAGAGTCACGGATTGCCGGGTGGTCAAACAAAGTTTGCAAATACAGGTTGCAACAATTAGGCAACCTGGACTTGTTGCCTAATTGTTGCAACCTGGATTTGCAAACTGCAGCTAACTGCTTGGAGATTGAACGCTTAATTTTATCTAAACAAGGGTTTTCTGATTCGGTCATAGATACCTTGATTCAGGCACGTAAGCCTGTTACTAGGAAAATTTACCATAAAATATGGCGTAAATGTCTTTATTGGTGTGAATCCAAGGGCTACTCATGGAGTAGGGTTAAGATTCCCAGGATTTTGTCTTTTCTCCAAGAAGGATTAGAGAAAGGGTTGTCAGCAAGTTCCTTAAAAGGACAGATTTCTGCTTTGTCTATTTTGTTACACAAGCGTCTGGCTGATGTTCCAGATGTCCAATCTTTTTGTCAGGCCCTGACTAGACTCAGGCCTGTATTTAGACCAATTGCTCCTCCTTGGAGTTTGAATGTAGTTCTTAAAGTTCTTCAAGTTCTTCAAGGGGTTTCGTTTGAACCTCTGCATTCCATAGATATTAAGTTATTATCTTGGAAAGTTTTATTTTTGGTTGCTTTTTCTTCTGCTCGAAGAGTATCTGAACTTTCGGCATTACAATGTGATTCTCCTTATCTTCTTTTCTATTTGGATAAGATGGTGTTTCGAACCAAACCCGGTTTTCTTCCTAAGGTTGTTTCAAATAAAAATATTAATCAGGAAATTGTTGTTCCTTCCTTGTGTCCTAATCCTCCTAAGAAGGAGCGACTGTTACATAATTTGGATGTGGTCCGTGCTTTGAAGTTTTACTTACAGGCAACTAAGGATTTTCGTCAATCGTCTTCCTTGTTTGTTGTTTTTTCTGGGAAACGTAGGGGTCAGAAAGCTACGGCTACCTCTTTCTTTTTGGCTGAAGAGTATCATCCGTTCTGCATAAGAGACTGCTGGACAGCAGCCTCCTGAACGAATTACGGCTCATTCCACTAGGGCTGTGGCTTCCTCATGGGCATTCAAAAATGATGCTTCTGTTGAACAGATTTGCAAAGCTGCGACTTGGTCTTCTCTAAACACGTTTTCAAAATTTTACAAATTTGATCCTTTTGCCTCGTCTGAGGCTGTTTTTGAGAGGAAAATACTTCAAGCAGGGGTGCCTTCCGTTTAGGTTCCCTGTCTTGGTTCTCCCTTTTCATCCGTGTACTATACCTTTTGGTATTGTATCCCACAAGTAAGGATGAAATCCGTGGAAAAGAAAAGGAAATGTATTCTTACCTGATAAATTTGTTTCTTTTACGATACGATGATTCCACGGCCCACCCTGTTTTATGAGACAGGTCTTTATTTTTGTTAAACTTCAGTCACCTCTGCAACTTGGCTTTTCCTTTCTCTTCCTAACTTCGGTCGAATGACTGGAGTGGGAGGGAAGGGAGGAGCTATATATACAGCTCTGCTGTGGTGCTCTTTGCCTCCTCCTGCTGACCAGGAGGCGATATCCCACAAGTAAGGATAAAATCCGTGGACTCATCGTATCTAAAAAGAAACAAATTTATCAGGTAAGAATAAATTTCCTATTTCTTCTATAAGGTACGACGAGTCCACGGATTCATCCTTTACTTGTGGGATATTATCCTCCTGCTAACAGGAAGTGGCAAAGAGCACCACAGCAGAGCTGTCTATATAGCTCCTCCCTTAGCTCCACCCCCAGTCATTCTCTTTGCCTACTCTAAGTACTAGGAAGGGTAAAGTGAAAGAGGTGATAAAATATTAGTTTTTCATTTCTTCAAGCAAGAATTTTTTGTTTTAAATGGTACCGGTGTGTACTATTTACTCTCAGGCAGCAGATGGATGAAGACTTCTGCCTGGAGGATGATGATCTTAGCATTTGTCACTAAGATCCAGAGCAGTTCCCACAGAGGCTGAGGGGTACAAGAAACTTTAGTGTGAGGAACGTTTTCATGCTATATAGCAGAGAGGTATGTTCAGTCATTTTTTCTGGAGAGACTGTATTTCAGAAAGGCTGACAGTATCCCCATGAGGATAAGGGTAAGCAGTAATCCTAAAAGCTATAGAAGGGCATTACTAAGCTTGCATAAGGGGCTAATTAAAAAATGGTTGACACTGAGTTTTTGAATGTTTGTGGGCAAACGTTTTATGAACTGGGAGTGCTGTTAACGTTTTTTGGACAATAACGTTTTTTGGCAATTTTATTGAGGGTACACTTGGCTTATTTTCTCTTGTAAAGGTGTATCCAGTCCACGGGTTCATCCATTACTTGTGGGATATTCTCCTTCCCAACAGGAAGCTGCAAGAGGACACCCACAGTAGAGCTGTCTATATAGCTCCTCCCCTAACTGCCACCCCCAGTCATTCTCTTGCAGCTCTTGACAAGAAAGGAAGTATCAAGAGAGATGTGGTGACTTAGTGTAGTTTTTACCTTCAATCAAAAGTTTATTTTTAAACGGTACCTGCGTTGTACTGTTTTTACTCTCAGGCAGAAATTGGAAGAACTATGGGGGGGGGGGTGGTGTGAGTGCTATCTGGTGAGGTGTAAGCTTAAATCCCTAATGGTCTATTATAATCTCCAATAATAGACTAAAACAGTGAAAAGAAAAAGGGGGGGGGGGTGGGATAAGCGCTCCGGAAAGAGCAAACCTAAAGTGAAATAGTGATTCTAATATAATAAATAACAAAATTAGTCAAAAATGTTGAATATATATGTGTGAACAAAAATGCCAAAAAGTGACAGAAAATTGTCAATTTAATAATAAAAGATAACCAATATAAATTTATATTGGTTATCTTTTATTATTAAATTGACAATTTTCTGTCACTTTTTGGCATTTTTGTTCACACATATATATTCAACATTTTTGACTAATTTTGTTATTTATTATATTAGAATCACTATTTCACTTTAGAAATTGGAAGAAGACTTCTGCCTGGAGGTTTTGGTGATCTTAGCGGTTTGTAACTAAGGTCCATTGCTGTTCTCACACATAACTGAAGAGTATGGAAAGAAAACTTCAGTTGGCGGGATGGTCTGCAGATTGCCTGCTTTGAGGTATGTTCAGTATATTTTTTTCTAGAGAGATGATAAGGTCTAGAAAATGCTGACAGTGCCTGTTATATTTAAGGTAAGCCTGATACAGTGATTTAACAACAACTGGGATCATGCTTGCAAATAAGGGTAATATTCATGTTAATACTTATATTACTTAGTGTAAAAACGTTTGCATGATTTATAAAAAATAAAAACGTTTTTTCTCTGAGGGTGATAAATCTTTATTTGGGGCCTAGTTTTCCACATGGCTTGTTAGATTACTCCTAGGAGTACTTTTTTAAGGCCCTCTGACTTTGAGTGCTTGGTAGCGAGGGGCCTATTTTCAAGCTCTAAATGTGCAGTTGATATTCCGTCTGAGACATCCAGCTTCCCTGAAGGAGTCCTCTGGCTTATAGGACCTCTATAGAGGGTTTTGTTCCTGCAAAAATCGTTTTTAAGGGCAGGTAGGAGCCACAGCACAGCTGTGGCAGTGTGTTTGACTGTTAGCAGTTTTAATGTTTGTTTAATTCGTTTTTGGGCCTGAGGGGTTAATCATTCATTTGCAAGTGGGTGCAATGCTGCTTTAGTCCCTTATACACACTGTAAAAATTTTGTAGAGTTTACTACTTTTTAATCACTGTTTTGCAGTTTATGTGGTAGTTTTTTTCTCTTAAAGGCACAGTACCGTTTTTATATTATTGCTTTTTTCACATTTATTAAAGTGTTTTCCAAGCTTGCTGGTCTCATTACTAGTCTGTTAAACATGCCTGACATAGAGGAAACTCCTTGTTCATTATGTTTAGAAGCCATTGTGGAACCCCCTCTTAGAATGTGTACCAAATGCACTGACCTTTCTATAAGTTATAAAGACCTAACCAGGCTTGGAACAAGGGGAAACAGGCCAAAAAGCCTGCTGCTGCCTCTAAGACAGCATGAAGGAGTAGCCCCCGATCCGGGACCGGATCTAGTGGGGGGCAGACTTTCTCTCTTCGCCCAGGCTTGGGCAAGAGATGTCCAGGATCCCTGGGCTCTGGAGATTGTTTCCCAGGGATATCTTCTGGATTTCAAAGCTTCATCTCCAAAGGGGAGATTTCATCTCTCACAATTATCTGCAAACCAGATAAAAAGAGAGGCATTCTTACATTGCGTTCAAGATCTACTAGTTATGGGAGTGATCCACCCAGTTCCAAAGGAGGAACAGGGGCAGGGCTTCTATTCAAATCTGTTTATAGTTCCCAAGAAAGAGGGAACTTTCAGACCAATCTTGGATCTCAAGATCCTAAACAAATTTCTCAGGGTCCCATCCTTCAAGATGGAGACTATTCGAACCATCCTACCTATGATCCAGGAGGGTCAATATATGACTACCGTGGATTTAAAGGATGCTTATCTACACATTCCGATACACAGGGATCATCATCAGTTTCTCAGGTTCGCCTTCCTAGACAGGCATTACCAGTTTATGGCTCTTCCCTTCGGGTTAGCCACAGCACCAAGAATCTTTACAAAGGTTCTAGGGTCCCTTCTGGCAGTTCTAAGGCCGCGGGGTATAGCAGTGGCCCCTTACCTAGATGACATCCTGATACAGGCGTCGACTTTTCAAATCGCCAGGTCCCATACGGACATTGTTCTGGCATTCCTGAGGTCTCACGGGTGGAAGGTGAACGAAGGAAAGACTTCTCTCTCCCCTCTCACAAGAGTTTCCTTCCTAGGAACTCTGATAGACTCAGTAGAAATGAAGATTTATCTGACAGAGGTCAGGTTGTCAAAAGTTCTAACTTCCTGCCGTGCTCTTTATTCCACTTCCCATCCGTCAGTGGCTCAGTGTATGGAGGTAATTGGATTAATGGTAGCGGCAATGGACATAGTTCCGTTTGCCCGCCTACATCTCAGACCACTGCAACTTTGCATGCTCAATCAGTGGAATGGGGATTACACATATTTGTCCCCTCTACTAAATCTGGATCAAGAGACCAGGGATTCTCTTCTCTGGTGGCTGTCTTGGGTCCATCTGTCCAAGGGAATGAGTTTCCGCAAGCCAGAATGGACTATAGTAACAACAGATGCCAGCCTTCTGGGCTGGGGTGCAGTCTGGAACTCCCTGAAGGCTCAGGGTTCGTGGACTCAGGAGGAGGCCCTCCTTCCGATAAACATTCTGGAACTAAGAGCGATCTTCAATGCTCTTCAGGCTTGGCCTCAGCTAGCTGTGGTCAGGTTCATCAGATTTCAGTCGGACAACATCATGACTGTAGCCTATATCAACCATCAGGGGGGAACAAGGAGCCCCCTGGCAATGTTGGAGGTTTCAAAGATAATTCTATGGGCAGAGGTTCACTCTTGCCATCTCTCAGCTATCCATATCCCAGGAGTAGAGAACTGGGAGGCGGATTTTCTAAGTCGACAGACTTTTCATCCGGGGGAGTGGGAGCTCCATACGGAGGTATTTGCCCAGTTGATTCAACTATGGGGCAAACCAGAACTGGATCTCATGGCGTCTCGTCAGAACGCCAAGCTTCCTTGTTACGGGTCCAGGTCCAGGGATCCCAAGGCAGCGCTGATAGATGCTCTAACAGGAGAGAGCTTCGGTGATCTTGATAGCCCCTGCGTGGCCACGCAGGACTTGGTATGCAGATCTGGTGGACATGTCATCTTTTCCACCATGGACTCTGCCGCTAAGGCAGGATCTTCTACTTCAATGTCCCTTCAAACATCCAAATCTAATTTCTCTACGTCTGACTGCTTGGAGATTGAACGATTGATTCTATCAAAGCGTGGTTTTTCCGAATCTGTCATTGATACCTTAACTCAGGCTCGAAAGCCTGTCACCAGGAAGATCTATCATAAGATATGGTGTAAATATCTTCACTGGTGTGAATCCAAGGGTTACTCATGGAGTAAGGTCAGGATTCCTAGGATATTATATTTTTCTCCAAGAAGGATTGGAGAAGGGATTGTCAGCTAGTTCCTTAAAGGGACAGATTTCTGCTCTGTCTATTCTTTTGCACAAACGTCTGGCTGAGGTTCCAGACGTTCAGGCATTTTGTCAGGCTTTAGTTAGAATCAAGCCTGTGTTTAAACCTGTTGCTCCGCCATGGAGTTTAAATTTAGTTCTTAAAGTTCTTCAAGGGGTTCCGTTTGAACCTTTGCATTCCATAGATATTAAGCTTTTATCTTGGAAAGTTCTGTTCCTAGTAGCTATCTCCTCGGCTCGAAGAGTTTCGGAGTTATCTGCTTTACAATGTAATTCCCCTTATCTGATTTTCCATGCAGATAAGATAGTGTTACGTACCAAACCTGGGTTTCTTCCTAAGGTGGTATCTAATAAGAATATCAATCAGGAGATTGTTGTTCCTTCACTATGTCTTAATCCTTCTTCAAAGAAGGAACGTCTATTACACAATCTTGATGTGGTTCGTGATTTAAAGTTTTATTTACAAGCTACAAAGGATTTTCGTCAAACATCTGCTTTGTTTGTTGTCTACTCTGGACAGAGGAGAGGCCAAAAGGCTTCGGCAACTTCTCTTTCTTTTTGGCTAAGAAGTATAATACGCTTAGCTTATGAGACTGCTGGCCAGCAGCCTCCTGAAAGAATTACAGCTCATTCTACTAGAGCAGTAGCTTCCTCATGGGCTTTTAACCATGAGGCCTCTGTTGAACAGATTTGTAAGGCGGCGACTTTGTTTTAGCTTCATACCTTTTCAAAATTCTATAAATTTGATACTTTTGCTTTTTCGGAGGCTATTTTTGGGAGAAAGGTCTTACAGGCAGTGGTGAATTCCGTTTAAGTTCCTGCCTTGTCCCTCCCTTCATCCGTGTCCTAAAGCTTTGGTATTGGTATCCCACAAGTAATGGATGAACCCGTGGACTGGATACACCTTTACAAGAGAAAACAAAATTTATGCTTACCTGATAAATTTATTTCTCTTGTGGTGTATCCAGTCCACGGCCCGCCCTGTCATTTTAAGGCAGGTATTTTTTATTTTAAAACTACAGTCACCACTGCACCCTATAGTTTCTCCTTTTTTTCTTGCTTGTCTTCGGTCGAATGACTGGGGGTGGCAGTTAGGGGAGGAGCTATATAGACAGCACTGCTGTGGGTGTCCTCTTGCAGCTTCCTGTTGGGAAGGAGAATATCCCACAAGTAATGGATGAACCCGTGGACTGGATACACCACAAGAGAAATACATTTATCAGGTAAGCATAAATTTTGTTTTTTGGGTCTCAGAACCCACATGGCTAGTTTAAAACCGCTCTGGTGCGGTTCTTTGAGGCTGTAAAGACATCGAGGGAGATGGGCAGGGCCTATTTTCTCGCCTCAGATGCGCAGTTGTATTCGCAAGCTCCAACTCCGGAGGGCCCTTGTGGAAGTTTTGGGCCAAATCGAAGCTTTAACCACATTTTTCCAATCCCTGAGGGCAGGTAGGCGCCACAGCAGGGCTGTGACAAAGTGCTGGGGGTGTTTTTCCGGATTTGGGCCTTATTATCAATCCGGTTTGCACAATAAAGGGTTAAATGTTTGTTTTTCTGGTGGGGCAAACTTAATTACACAAATTGAGTCTGATATAAAAAATTTGAAAAGATTGGTGTATTTTAAAGCAGTTTTGCAGAACGTTTATGCTTTTTTTTCTCTTAAAGGCGCAGTACCGTTTTAAGATTATTTTTTCACTAAATAAAGTGTTTGTAGTCATTACTAGCCTGTTCAACATGTCTGACATTGAGGAACGTCAATGTTCAATGTGTTTAGAAGCCATTGTGGAACCCCCACTTAGAATGTGTCCCTCATGCACTGAAAGGTCAATAAATTGCAAAGAACATATTTTAGCTACTAAAAGTATGTCACAGGATGATTCTCAGTCAGAAGGTTATCAGGTTATGCCATCTAATTCAACCCAAGTGTCACAACCATTAACACCCGCACAAGTGACGCCAAGTACTTCTAGTGCGTCTAATTGTTTCACCCTGCAAGATATGGTCGCAGTTATGAATACTACTCACAGAGGTTTTATCTAAGCTGCCTGGGTTGCAGGGGAAGCGCAGTAGGTGTGGTGTGAGAACAAATGCTGAGCCTTCTGACGCTTTATTAGCCATATCCGATGTACTCTCACAATGTTCTGAGTTGGGGGTGAGGGATTTGCTGTCTGAGGGAGAGATATCTGATTCAGGAAAAATGTTCCCTCAGACAGACTCAGATATGACTGCTTTTAAATTTAAACTAGAACACCTCCGCTTGTTGCTCAGGGAGGTTTTAGCGACTCTGGATGATTGTGACCTTATTGTAGTTCCAGAGAAATTGTGTAAAATGGACAGATTTCTAGAGGTTCCTGTCTACACTGATGTTTTTCCGGTCCCTAAGAGGATTTCGGACATTGTTACTAAGGAGTGGGATACACCAGGTATTCCGTTCGCTCCCCCTCCTACTTTTAAGAAAAAGTTTCCCATATCAGACACTATGCGGGACTCGTAGCAGACGGTCTTTAAGGCGGAGGGAGCTATTTCTACCCTAGCTAAGCGTACAACTATACCTATTGAGGACAGTTGTGCTTTCAAAGATCCTATGGATAAAAAATTAGAGGGTCTCCTAAAGAAAATATTTGTTCATCAGGGTTTTCTTCTCCAACCTATAGCGTGCATTGTTCCTGTAACTACTGCAGCTGCTTTTTGGTTCAAGGCTCTGGAGGAGGCTCTTCAGGTTGAGACCCCATTAGATGATATTCTGGATAGAATTAGGGCTCTCAAGCTAGCTAATTCTTTCATTACAGATGCCGCTTTTCAACTGGCTAAATTAGTGGCAAAAAATTCAGGTTTTGCCATTTTAGCGCGTAGAGCGTTATTGCTTAAGCTCTGATCTGCTGATGTGTCATCAAAATCTAAGCTTTTAGCCATCCCTTTCAAAGGTAAGACCCTATTCGGGCCTGAACTGAAAGAGATCATTTCAGACATCACTGGAGGGAAAGGCCATGCCCTTCTTCAGGATAAGACAAATAAGATGAGGACCAAACAAAATAATTTTCGTTCCTTTCGAAACTTCAAAGGTGGTTCCTCTACCTCTTCCCCTGCTGCAAAACAAGAGGGGAATTTTGCTCAATCTAAGTCAGTCTGGAGACCTAACCAGACTTGGAACAAAGGTAAATAGCCCAAGAAGCCCGCTGCTGCCACCAAGACAGCATGAAGGGGTAGCCCCCGATCCGGGACCGGATCTAGTAGGGGGCAGACTTTCTCTCTTTGATCAGGCTTGGGCAAGAGACGTTCAGGACT
Source organism: Bombina bombina (assembly GCF_027579735.1). Lineage (NCBI taxonomy): Eukaryota > Metazoa > Chordata > Amphibia > Anura > Bombinatoridae > Bombina > Bombina bombina. The sequence goes on from NC_069508.1 coordinate 156,247,003, forward strand.
CCTAGGTTTAGAAATCGTAACCCAGGGGTATCTTCTAGATTTCAAAGATTCTCCTCCAAGAGGGAGATTCCATCTTTCTCAATTGTCTGCAAACCAGACAAAAAGAGGCGTTCTTACGCTGTGTAGAAGACCTATATACCATGGGAGTGATTCGCCCAATTCCGAAGACAGAACAGGGGCAGGGGTTTTACTCCAATCTGTTTGTGGTTCCCAAAAAAGAGGGAACCTTCAGACCAATTTTAGATCTCAAGATCCTAAACAAATTCCTCAGAGTCCCATCTTTTAAGATGGAGACCATTCAAACTATTATACCAATGATCCAAGAGGGTCAATATATGACCACCGTGGACTTAAAGGATGTGTATCTACACATCCCTATCCACAAAGATCATCACCAGTGCCTCAGGTTCCCCTTTCTGGACAAGCATTACCAGTTTGTGGCTCTTCCCTTCGGGTTGGCCACAGCTCCCAGAATTTTCATAAAGGTGCTAGCGTCCCTTCTGGCTTTTTTAAGGCCGCGGGGCATAGCAGTGGCGCCTTATCTGGACGATATCTTAATTCAGGCGTCGACTTACCAACTAGCCAAGTCTCACACGGACATCGTGTTGCCTTTTCTAAGATCTCACGGGTGGAAGGTGAACGTCAAAAAGAGTTCTTATCCCTCTCACAAGAGTTCCATTCCTGGGAACTCTGATAGATTCGGTGGACATGAAAATTTTTCTGACGGAGGTCAGGAAATCAAAGATTTTAGCCACTTGCCGAGCTCTTCATTCCATTCCTCGGCCGTCAGTGGCTCAGTGTATGGAGGTAATCGGACTAATGGTAGCGGCAATGGACATAGTTCCGTTTGCTCGCTTGCTTCTCAGACCACTGCAACTATGCATGCTCAAACAGTGGAATGGGGATTATGCAGATTTATCTCCTCAGATAAATCTGGATCAAGAGACCAGAGAATCTCTTCTTTGGTGGTTGTCACCTGATCATCTGTCCCAGGGAATGTTTCCGCAGGCCAGCGTGGGTCATAGTGACGACGGACACCAGCTTATTGGGCTGGGGTGCAGTCTTGAATTCCCTGAAAGCACAGGGTTTGTGGACTCAGGAGGAGGCTCTCCTCCCGATAAATATTCTAGAACCGAGAGCGATATTCAACGCACTTCAGGCGTGGCCTCAGCTGGCTTCGGTCAGATTCATAAGATTCCAATCGGACACTATCACGACTGTGGCATATATCAATCATCAGGGGGGAACAGAGTTCTCTAGCGATGATGGAGGTTACCAAAATAATTCAATGGGCAGAGACTCACTCTTGCCATCTATCAGCAATCTATATCCCAGGAGTGGAGAACTGGGAAGCGGATTTTCTATGTCGTCAGACTTTTCATCCGGGGGAGTGGGAACTCCATCCGGAGGTGTTTGCACAATTGATTCAGCAATGGGGCACACCAGAATTGGATCTGATGGCGTCTAGTCAGAACACCAAACTTCCTTGTTACGGGTCCAGGTCAAAGGATCCTCAGGCAGTACTGATAGATGCTCTAGCAGTACCCTGGTCGTTCAACCTGGCTTATGTGTTTCCATCATTTCCTCTCCTTCCTTGTTTAATTGCCAGAATCAAACAGGAGAGCGCTTCAGTGATTTTGATAGCACCTTCGTGGCCACACAGGACTTGGTATGCAGACCTGGTGGACATGTCATCTCTTCCACCATGGACTCTGCCACTGAGACTGGACCTTCTGATTCAAGGTCCGTTCCAGCATCCAAATGTAGTTTCTCTGCGGCTGACTGCCTGCCTGGAGATTGAACGCTTGATTTTATCCAAGCGGGGTTTCTCTGAGTCGGTCATAGATACCTTGATTCAGGCTCGAAAGCCTGTCACTAGGAAAATTTATCATAAGATATGGCGTAAATATCTTTATTGGTGCGAATCCAAAGGCTATTCATGGAGAAAGATCAGGATTCCTAGGATTTTGTCCTTTCTCCAAGAAGGATTGGAGAAAGGGCTATCAGCTAGTTCCTTAAAGGGACAGATATCTGCTTTATCAATTTTACTGCACAAGCGTCTGGCAGATGTTCCAGACGTTCAGTCGTTCTGTCAGGCTTTATTTAGAATCAAGCCTGTGTTTAAACCTGTTGCTCCGCCATGGAGTTTGAATTTAGTTCTTAAAGTTTTTCAAGGGGTTCCGTTTGAACCTATGCATTACATGTTAAGCTTCTATCTTGGAAAGTTCTGTTTTTAGTTGCTATCTCTTCGGCTCGAAGAGTTTCTGAACTATCTGCATTGCAATGCGACTTGCCTTATCTTGTTTTCCATGCTGATAAGGTGGTTTTGCGTACCAAACCTGGATTCCTTCCTACGGTTGTTACTAATAGGAATATTAATCAGGAAATTGTTGTTCCTTCTCTGTGTCCTAATCCTTCCTCTAAGAAGGAGCGTTTGTTGCACAACTTGGACGTGGTTCGTGCTTTAAAGTTTTACTTGCAAGCGACCAAAGATTTCCGTCAAACATCTTCTTTGTTTGTTGTCTATTCTGGAAGACGTAGAGGTCAAAAGGCTACGGCTACCTCTTTCTTTTTGGCTGAAAAGCATCATCCGTTTGGCATACGAGACTACTGGACAGCAGCCTCCTGAAAAAAATTACAGCTCACTCTAGTAGAGCGGTGGCTTCCACATGGGGTTTTAAAAATGATGCTTCTGTTGAACAGATTTGTAAGGCTGCGACTTGGTCTTCGCTTCATACCTTTTCCAAATTTGATACTTTTGCTTCTTCGGAGGCTATTTTTGGGAGAAAAGTTCTTCAAGCAGTGGTGCCTTCTGTTTAACCATCTGTCTTGTCCCTCCAGTTCATCCGTGTCCTGTTGCTTTGGTATTGTATCCCACAAGTAAAGGATGAATCCGTGGACTCGTCGTACCTTATAGAAGAAAAGTAAATTCATGCTTACCTGATAAATTAATTTCTTCTATGGTACGACGAGTCCACGGCCCGCCCTGTCATTTTAAGACAGATTATATTTCTCTTGTTAAGTGTATTCAGTCCACGGGTCATCCATTACTTATGGGATATATTCCCCTTCCCAACAGGAAGTTGCAAGAGGATCACCCAAGCAGAGCTGCTATATAGCTCCTCCCCTCACATGTCATATCCAGTCATTCTCTTGCAACTCAACTAGATAGGAGGTTGTGAGAGGTCTGTGGTGTTTTTATACTTAGTTTATTTCTTCAATCAAAAGTTTGTTATTTTAAATGGCACCGGAGTGTGCTGTTTGTTCTCAGGCAGTATTTGGAAGAAGAATCTGCCTGCGTTTTCTATGATCTTAGCAGAAGTAACTAAGATCCACTGGCTGTTCTCGCACATTCTGAGGAGTGGGGTAACTTCAGAAAGGGAATAGCGTGTGGGGAATCTTGCAAACAAGGTATGTGCAGTAAATTATTTTTCTAAGGAATGGAATTGACTAAGAAAATACTGCTGATACCGATGTAATGTAAGTAAAGCCTTTTAATACAGTGAAAGCGACTGTTAACAGGCTGATTTAAATATGTACAGTAAAGTAATTTTCTAAGGAATGGAATTTGACTGAGAAAATGCTATTAATACTGAAGTGATGTAATAAGCCTTAAATGCAGTAGGAAGACTGGTATCAGGCTTATCAATAGAGATACATACTCCTTAACAAAAGGATGTTTAAAACGATTTTACTGGCATGTTTAATCATTTTGTGAGGTACATTGGTGATAAAACTTATTGGGGCATAATTTTTTTCCACATGGCTGACCGTTTTTTCTGCATAGAAACAGTTAACTGAAACTCCCTATGTTGTAATATTGAGTAGGAGGGGCCTATTTTAGTTCTTTTTTGACGCAGTAAAAATTTAGGCTTAGTCTTCCTGCTTCTTCCTGCATGACCCAGGTCATCTCCAGAGAGCTTAAGGGACTTCAAAAGTCATTTTGAGGGAGGTAATCAGTCACAGCAGACCTGTGACAGTGGTTTTTGGACTGTATTAAAAAACGTTTTTTTCTTTACTGCTTATAAAAAACCGTTTTGGGTGTTAAGGGGTTAATCATCCATTTGCAAGTGGGTGCAATGCTCTGCTAACTTAATACATTTACTGTGAAAATTTTGTTGCTATAACTGATTTGGTTAATTGTTATTTCAACTGTGACAGTTTTTGGTGCTTCTTAAAGGCACAGTAGCGTTTTTCTTTATTGCTTGTAAAATTATTTACAGTGTTTTCCAAGTCTGCTAGTTTTATTGCTAGTCTGTTTAAACATGTCTGACACAGATTAATCGTTTTGTTCACTATGTTTAAAGGCCAGTGTGGAGCCCCATAGAAATATGTGTACTAAATGTATTGATTTCACTTTAAATAATAAAGGTCAGTCTTTATCTATAAAAGAATTATCACCAGACAACGAGGGGGAAGTTATGCCGACTAACTCTCCTCACGTGTCAGTACCTTCGCCTCCCGCTCAGGAGGCGCGTGATATTGTGGCGCCAAGTGCATCAGGGGCGTCCATACAAATCACTTTACAAGACATGGCTACTATTATGAATAATACCCTGACAGAAGTATTATCTAAATTGCCAGAATTAAGAGGCAAGCGCGATTGCTCTAGGGTAAGAATAGAGCGCGCTGGTACTACAAGAGCCATGTCCGATACTGCGTCACAGTTTGCAGAACATGAGGGCGGAGAGCTTCATTCTGTAGGTGACGGATCTAATCCTGGGAAACCGGATTCAGAGATTTCTAATTTTAAATTTAAGCTTGAGAACCTCCGTGTATTGCTAGGGGAGGTTTTAGCGGCTCTGAATGACTGTAACACAGTTGCAATTCCAGAGAAATTATGTAGGCTGGATAGATATTATGCAGTACCGGTGTGTACTGACGTTTTTCCTATACCTAAAAGGCTTACAGAAATTATTAGCAAGGAGTGGGATAGACCTGGTGTGCCCTTTTCCCCACCTCCTATATTTAGAAAAATGTTTCCAATAGACGCCACTATACGGGACTTATGGCAGACGGTCCCTAAGGTGGAGGGAGCAATTTCTACTTTAGCTAAGCGTACCACTATCCCGGTGGAGGATAGTTGTGCTTTTTCGGATCCAATGGATAAAAAATTGGAAGGTTACCTTAAGAAAATGTTTGTTCAACAAGGTTTTATCTTACAGCCCCTTGCATGCATTGCGACTGTCACTGCTGCTGCGGCATTCTGGTTTGAGTCTCTAGAGGAGGCCATTCACTCTGCTCCATTGGATGAAATTATGGACAAGCTTAAAGCACTTAAGCTAGCTAATGCATTTGTTTCTGATGCCATTGTACATTTAACTAAACTAACGGCTAAGAACTCCGGATTTGCCATCCAGGCGCGCGGAGCGTTATGGCTTAAATCCTGGTCAGCTGATGTAACTTCTAAATCTAAATTGCTTAATATTCCTTTCAATGGGCAAACCTTATTCGGGCCCGGCTTGAAAGAAATTATTGCTGACATTACTGGAGGTAAGGGTCATACTCTTCCTCAGGACAGGGCCAAATCAAAGGCCAAACAGTCTAATTTTCGTGCCTTTCGAAACTTCAAGGCAGGAGCAACGTCAACTTCCTCCGCCCCAAAACAGGAAGGAACCGTTGCCCGTTACAGACAGGCCTGGAAAACTAACCAGTCCTGGAACAAGGGCAAGCAGGCCAGAAAACCTGCTACTGCCCCTAAGACAGCATGAAGGGATGGCCCCCTATCCGGAAACGGATCTAGTGGGGGGCAGACTTTTTCTCTTCGCCCAGGCGTGGGCAAGAGATGTCCAGGATCCCTGGGCATTGGAAATCATATCTCAGGGATATCTTCTGGACTTCAAGGCTTCTCCTCCTCAAGGGAGATTTCACCTTTCAAGGTTATCAGAAAACCAGATAAAGAAAGAGGCATTCCTACGTTGCGTACAAGACCTCCTAGTAATGGGGGTAATCCACCCAGTTCCGCGGACGGAACAAGGACAGGGGTTTTATTCAAACCTGTTCGTGGTTCCCAAGAAAGAGGGTACCTTCAGACCAATTTTGGACCTAAAGATCTTAAACAAGTTCCTAAGAGTTCCATCATTCAAAATGGAAACTATTCGGACTATCCTACCCATGATCCAAGAGGGTCAGTACATGACCACAGTGGACTTAAAGGATGCCTACCTTCACATACCGATTCACAGAGATCATCATCGGTTCCTAAGATTTGCCTTTCTAGACAGGCATTACCAATTTGTAGCTCTCTCCTTCGGGTTGGCTACGGCCCCGAGAATCTTTACAAAGGTTCTGGGCTCTCTCCTGGCGGTCCTAAGACCGCGAGGCATAGCGGTGGCTCCGTATCTAGACGACATCCTGATACAGGCGTCAAGCTTTCAAATTGCCAAGTCTCATACAGAGATAGTTCTGGCATTTCTGAAGTCGCATGGGTGGAAGGTGAACGTGGAAAAGAGTTCTCTATCACCACTCACAAGAGTCTCCTTCCTAGGGACTCTGATAGATTCTGTAGAAATGAAAATTTACCTGACGGAGGCCAGGTTATCAAAACTTTTAAATGCTTGCCGTGTCCTTCATTCCATTCCACGCCCGTCAGTGGCTCAGTGCATGGAAGTAATCGGCTTAATGGTAGCGGCAATGGACATAGTGCCATTTGCGCGCCTGCATCTCAGACCGCTGCAATTGTGCATGCTAGGTCAGTGGAATGGGGATTACTCAGATTTGTCCCCGCTACTAAATCTGGATCAAGTGACCAGAGATTCTCTTCTCTGGTGGCTATCTCGGGTCCATCTGTCCAAGGGTATGACCTTTCGCAGGCCAGATTGGACGATTGTAACAACAGATGCCAGCCTTCTAGGCTGGGGCGCAGTCTGGAATTCCCTGAAGGCTCAGGGATCGTGGACTCAGGAGGAGAAACTCCTCCCAATAAATATTCTGGAGTTAAGAGCAATATTCAATGCTCTTCTAGCTTGGCCTCAGTTAGCAACACTGAGGTTCATCAGATTTCAGTCGGACAACATCACGACTGTGGCTTATATCAACCATCAAGGGGGAACCAGGAGCTCCCTAGCGATGTTAGAAGTCTCAAAGATAATTCGCTGGGCAGAGTCTCACTCTTGCCACTTGTCAGCGATCCACATCCCAGGCGTAGAGAACTGGGAGGCGGACTTTCTAAGTTGTCAGACTTTTCATCCGGGGGAGTGGGAACTCCATCCGGAGGTATTTGCTCTACTGGTCCTTCGTTGGGGCAAACCAGAACTGGATCTCATGGCGTCTCGCCAGAACGCCAAACTTCCTCGTTACGGATCCAGGTCCAGGGACCCGGGAGCGACGCTGATAGATGCTCTAGCAGCTCCTTGGTTCTTCAACATGGCTTATGTGTTTCCACCGTTTCCTCTGCTCCCTCGACTGATTGCCAAGATCAAACAGGAGAGAGCATCGGTGATTCTGATAGCGCATGGCCACGCAGGACCTGGTATGCAGACCTAGTGGACATGTCGTCCTGTCCACCATGGACTCTACCTTTGAGGCAAGACCTTCTAATACAAGGTCCTTTCAATCATCCAAATCTAATTTCTCTGAGACTGACTGCATGGAGATTGAACGCTTGATCCTATCAAAGCGTGGCTTCTCCGAGTCAGTTATTGATACCTTGATACAGGCACGAAAGCCTGTTACCAGAAAAATCTACCATAAGATATGGCGTAAATACCTGTATTGGTGCGAATCCAAGAGTTACTCATGGAGTAAGGTTAGGATTCCAAGGATATTGTCTTTTCTCCAAGAGGGTTTGGAAAAAGGCTTATCAGCTAGTTCTTTAAAGGGACAGATTTCTGCTCTGTCTATTCTTTTGCACAAGCGTCTGGCAGAAGTTCCAGACGTCCAGGCCTTTTGTCAAGCCTTAGCTAGGATTAAGCCTGTGTTTAAAACTGTTGCTCCTCCGTGGAGTTTAAACTTGGTTCTTAAAGTTCTTCAAGGAGTTCCGTTTGAACCCCTTCATTCCATTGATATTAAACTTTTATCTTGGAAAGTTCTGTTTTTGATGGCTATTTCCTCGGCTCGAAGAGTCTCGGAGTTATCCGCCTTACATTGTGATTCTCCTTATCTGATTTTCCATTCAGACAAGGTAGTTCTGCGTACTAAACCTGGGTTTTTACCTAAGGTAGTCTCTAACAGGAATATCAATCAGGAGATTGTTGTTCCGTCATTATGTCCTAATCCTTCTTCAAAGAAGGAACGACTTTTGCACAATCTGGACGTAGTCCATGCCCTGAAATTTTATTTACAGGCAACTAAGGATTTTCGTCAAACTTCTTCACTGTTTGTTGTTTACTCTGGGCAGAGGAGAGGTCAAAAAGCTTCGGCAACCTCTCTCTCCTTTTGGCTTCGTAGCATAATACGCTTAGCCTATGAGACTGCTGGACAGCAGCCCCCTGAAAGAATTACAGCTCATTCCACTAGAGCTGTGGCTTCCACCTGGGCCTTTAAGAATGAGGCCTCTGTTGAACAGATTTGCAAGGCTGCGACTTGGTCTTCGCTTCACACTTTTTCAAAATTTTACAAATTTGACACTTTTGCTTCTTCGGAGGCTGTTTTTGGGAGAAAGGTTCTACAGGCAGTGGTTCCTTCCGTTTAAGTTCCTGCCTTGTCCCTCCCATCATCCGTGTACTTAGCTTTGGTATTGGTATCCCATAAGTAATGGATGACCCGTGGACTGAATACACTTAACAAGAGAAAACATAATTTATGCTTACCTGATAAATTTATTTCTCTTGTAGTGTATTCAGTCCACGGCCCGCCCTATCTTTTTTAAGGCAGATCTAAATTTTAATTAATACTCCAGTCACCACTGCACCCTATGGTTTCTCCTTTCTCCTCTTGTTTCGGTCGAATGACTGGATATGACATGTGAGGGGAGGAGCTATATAGCAGCTCTGCTTGGGTGATCCTCTTGCAACTTCCTGTTGGGAAGGGGAATATATCCCATAAGTAATGGATGACCCGTGGACTGAATACACTACAAGAGAAATAAATTTATCAGGTAAGCATAAATTATGTTTTTTTGATTTTAAACTTCAGTGCACCTTTTAGTTTCTCCTTTTTTCTTCCTGTACCTTCGGTCGAATGACTGGGGGGTGGAGCTAAGGGAGGAGCTATATAGACAGCTCTGCTGTGGTGCTCTTTGCCACCTCCTGTTAGCAGGAGGATAATATCCCACAAGTAAAGGATGAATCCGAGAACTCGTCGTACCATAGAAGAAATTCATTTATCAGGTAAGCATAAATTTACTTTTTCAGAACTCTGGACAGCACTTTTTTATTGGTGGATGAATTTAGCCACCAATCAGCAAGAACAACTCAGGTTGTTAACCAAAAATAGGCCGGCATCTAAACTTACATTCTTGCATTTCAAATAAAGATACCAAGAGAATGAAGAGAATTTGATAATAGGAATAAATTAGAAAGTAGCTTAAAATTTCATGCTCTATCTGAATCACGAAAGAAAAAAATTGGGTTCAGTGTCCTCCAGAGCAGACCGGTGCATATCCCCTGAAATAAGCAGTGTCACCCAGAGCAGGCTGGTGCACATCCCCTGACATAAGCAGTGTCCCCCAGAGCAGGCTGGTGCACATCCCCTGACAAAAGCAGTGTCCCCCAGAGCAGGCTGGTGCACATCCC